>NC_041223.1:83751954-83780791 GCF_002837175.3 Physeter macrocephalus
CCTGCAGATCCCGGCCCCGCTGGCCGCCCTGGGGGCCCTGGCCCCCGGCCCCGCGGGCCCGCACGAAGGCCTCCGCGACGTCTCCGCCCGCCTCGAGGCCGCCAAGGACCGCGTCGCGGCCAAGGAGCGCGCGCTGCGCCAGAGCCTCGACCTGGACGGCGCGGCCCTGCTGTCGGTCCGGCCCGCGGCGGCCCAGGACCGGGGCCGGTCGGCGTCGGTGCAGAACCTAATCCGGTCCGCGGAGGACCTGGACGCGCCGCTGTCGGGGAGCGAGTCCAGCGGCTCCAGGGGCAGCCAAGATTTTTACCCCAAATGGAGGGAATCCAAATTGTTTATAACTGATGAAGAGGCGGGTCCGGAGGAGACCGGGTCGGACGCCTTGGACGCGGGGCCGCCGGCCCGGGAACCCGCCCTGGCGTCGGACTCTCTCAGGACTGGACGATCCCGATCATCTCGGAGCGCGGGCCCGGTGGCGGGAGCCGCGGAGGCCCTCGGCCGGGCCCACGCCAGGCTGAAATGAGGCCCTCGTTCGCTTCCCTTGCCCCGCAGCCTCTCAGCCATACGTGTCGCTGCATGAACTCTTCGGGAAGCCCTTCTCAAAAGCTGAATGCCCAAGAATCAGGAAGAGCAGGAAAGGCAGTTTCCAAGCCCGTTACCTTTTAATTGCATGACAATGCATGTTCAGGGGAACTTCCCAGGTAGGACAGCATCACCCCTCATTCAGGAAGGTACCTCGAGTCAAAACTCCTGAGAAGTCAACACTGCTGGTGCTGTGGTGTGTGTGAAAATGTCAAGGTCAGGTCGTTTATAAGACTGGACTCTCTGTCTTTTGAAATGATGGGAGTAAGCGCCTTCAAATGTCAGGCATTTCTGCTTTGTGGTAAAACACAGAATACAGTTTCAGAATTAGGCCATGATGTGCGTACACGTAAACATAGTATCAGCTGCTAATAGGGTGTCCAGTAAAGCAGAATTGGGGAATCACAGAAATGGCTGCCTGTTCAAGACATACTTGCCAACCCGTTCCTATTCAGGCATTTTATTATTAATGTAATTTGAATGTCAATTCGTGCGCTTTTGGTGACTTAACGCTGTGGCCAGCAACTTTGCACGTCATTGTCATGTTCTTTATGACGAGAATGTTCTGCGGTTAGAAAATGTGCAAATAAACAGTGAAATTCAGGGCCAGTGGGGCAACTAGGCTGACTCTCTGACACATTTGACTTCAGTGGAAATGTATTCCCTGATGGCTCGCTCCATCAGCTGCTACGCAAGCAAACCAAGTCCTGAGCAGCGGACGGCCGGCCGGCAGGGCTGATCTGTGTGCCCTGCGGCGCCCTCCACTAAAGGCAAGTGCGAGAGGCTCTTCCCACGGCTGATACACACGCAGGATCCTGGGAGCAGACGTGTGAGTGAAACGGGGATGGAAAAGGCTTGAAAAGAATCCAGACACGACACCGGGAAACAAGTGAAGCTCAAGAAAATGACTTCCCCCTCCAGGGCCATGAGAGGGAGGGAAACAAACCAAAAGAAAAGAACTTGATTTTTTTAGAAAACGAATATTGCTAGGGAATTCAACTACCTAAACATCCCTTATTCTTATATATAAGCAGAGAATTTTGAAAGGCATTTATTTTTTAATATGCCCTGAATGTTTTTTGCTATTAGGTAGTACATTTTGCATATGGAAGGCCAAAACGAAACGTCCTTTACTTTTTATACTGTAGTGCACGTTTTCTATTCTTCACAAGAATGTTGCCCCCAATCTGAAATTACTGGTTCAGTTTCCTGGTACAAACATTTTATGGTTCAAAGTCAGGTAACACTGGCGGGGTCTGCGGATCAAACACTTAATAATATAGCATGGCAGCAAAAAGACCAAGGGACACCAAAGGAGAAATGTATGTACCAGAAAGCAAGCAAAGTTGACCGCTTGTTAGAAACCAGCCTCGCTAGCCCAGACCGTCAGAACTTCAGCCAAGGTAACGGCACCCAAAGGGCCAGGAGAAGCGAGAGAACACTGGTTAAACTCTCACCACAGAAGGACTTAAAAAAGGAAGAGTTTTTTCCTTGGCGGTAGTGCTGCCTCTGGGAAAACTTTCCCAGCGGCCAGGAGGACCAAGCAGGGCTGTCGCCGGCCACCCAGAGGCCAGAAGATGCCCTGACACTCGCCAAGTCCCTCCCAACTCTCTCCCCAGCTGGGTTTCTCCACCCCAGACTCCCCCCGACTTTTCTTCTCCACAGGCTTATGGACTCCGTGCCACAAGTTCCCTTCTGGACTTCACCAGCCGACATCCCCAAGTAAACCGCTTCTCCACTCACCCAAAATGCGCTTCTCAGCCTTTTAAGACCCTGCCCTTTTTGATAAACACTGAAATCTGGCAAGATCCCTCTTCTCGCCCCACCGGGATCCTAGCACACTCCCCCGGAGCGTGTCATTCAGAGTGTGCTTGGGTGCTGGAGATTTGCAGAAGAGAGTCTAAATTTTACACACCAGTTAAGAAGAGGTTCTCAAGCTTTCGAAGCCATTATTTTCATTTTCGAAACATAGAGTATTAGTAAAGAATTAAATGCAATGTTTCATCTACCCAGGTCTCCACTCAAAGTTGTGATCCATCCTCCCAAGGAGGTTGTACACAGGAACACACACACACACGCACACACACACACAGCCCTCCACTGACCCGAAGCCAGACCCCCGCCGTGCACGGCAGGCCTCTCCAGGTGTCAGCCAAGGAAGAGGCAGGAGATAGCAGCTTTCAGGTAGCACTGAGTCTTGGACACACTCTGTCCGGGTCAAACCCCACTGGCAGCAGGAACTCTGAATGTATGGGGGACCCCTCCTTTGGCCCCTTTAGGCCTCAGACACAGTACAGTTCATCCGGCGTTGCTGAAGACGGAAGATTCAGAAACAAACCTAAGCCCATCACTGAGGGTTACCCACAGCCCCGCGTGGTAAATCATGTTAGGAACAGCTTTCATACATCCAAGCCATGACCATTTTGTGTCTGTCGTACTCTATAGCGCAAAAAGTCCTGGATGTCGAAAGCCGGTTGTCTTGTGTGAAAACTGGAGGGTTGTGTCTGTCTGCTCTGTTCCTCTCGGTGGAGCTGAGAGGGGCCTCCCACTTACACTTAGCAAAGTCCCTTCAGTCAACCCCAGATGGCGTCTCGAAGCACAATTTAGCTGAGCGCTGATCAGCCGCCGGCTTTCTCAGTCCGTGTTCGTCTGCCTTCCGCAGTTCGTGGGGCTGATCAAGCTAACGCTTCATGGCAAACATCCCTTCTAGGAGATGAACTGAACAACTTTGCTCTGTCTGATCTAAATGTTTGCATTTTGTTCAACTAAATTAACGTGTAGATTGCAAGTTTTGTTTAAAGAAGACACTTGATTGAGTTTTTAAGTCTTTATCTCCTGTTCTAAGGTGCCTTTCTTGCCTCCCCTTGACTCAGTGATTCTGAACGTTCTTAATTTGCCAGTAAAACAAGTCTAACAGAGAGGAGGAAATCAGGCACAAAGTGACTAATTCTCATGCCTGTTTGCAAAGCAAACTATAAGGAATGATGCAACTGAGCAGCTAAGTGAATAGGTCACTTCATCCAGATTTGAGAAAATATCATAAATGTTAACTTATCTCCCCAGAAGCTATTTTTTGCCTTAAAATGACATGGTTGTGTTTTTGTAAGAGAAACTTAATTTAATATAATTATGTGCATTTAAGTGAGCAGTTCTGGAAGTCGTGTATGACAATGCAGTTGTCTGTTTCCTGAAAACAAATAAATCAGGAATATCATATCCATTTCAAGCTACCATTCAAATGTAATTTCCTTTGCTCTCTTTTACTGGGATTATTTGTTTTAAAGTAAAACATTAAAAAGATGTCTATAAACAGCTAGTGTGACTGCTTTCATCTCGTACTAACTGGTTTGTTCTGAACTAACTGGGTCCCAGTCGATGAAACGGATCGTATACAGATTTGGGGTTGAAATTAAAAATTACCTTTTTCCAGTGTTGCTGAAGAAATCGTTGGTAATTTGGGAAGAGGAGAGATTGGCAAATGTTGTTGAGGGCATCATAAGAAAAATTAACTTGATATTATACTGAATATTTATTTTTGTTTTTTATCTGATAAAACAGATGCCAGCACATATGAGCCTTGTGTTAGCTATAATAAAAGGGTTTGCTAAACGAGTGATAAGAGGTGGGGACCAGCAGGTCCCCAAATGCTGGAACCCCTGGCTGCTCAGAATGACCATTTGCAGCACCTCCCCAGCGCTGCCCAACCAGGGGGCTTCTGCTGCAAAAGGGATCTTCCCCTTCTGCCTTAGAGCCGCCCCTCCTCCTGTTCCACTAGCAGTTTTGCACGGTCTGCACCATTAACTGCAGTGGAATTATTTGAAAGGAGGCTCAGAATGTTAGAGCTCTGGAACGCAAAGCAACAAAGCCCTAAGACAGCCGCCTTAGACGCAGGAGGAAGGGTGAGGGGCTGTCGCGTGAGGGCCCCCCCCAACATGGCTCTGAGGAGCCCCCCCCGCCAGGTCTCCCTGCCTGTCCTGTCACCTTCTGGAGACGAGTGAAAGTAATCTGCAAACTTGGAACGTGCTTGCTTGACCAACTCAAAAACGTAAACAGCTTCCAAACACTTTCGCACCTACCTTACAGCCTCTCTCAGTCCCGCCTTTAAAAGCAAATTATACATACAGTTATTCTACCCTCATCATGGGTTCAAGTAGGTTCCCAGACCTTGAAGTACCCACTTGCATCACCCTGCTTTCGACTACTTCAAGCATCTGGTACAAGTAAAAATTGCTTCTTTAATTTTTAAAAAACTTTAATTAGTTACAATGAGACTTCACCCTCTGGCCTACCTAACTCCAAGTTATTGCGGTTCTTACTACATTTCCAAGCAGAAATTTATCAGATACACTACGTGCAAACTACAGATGATGCCCTGCCCTGAGATCACAGCACCACCAGACTGGTGAAGGGCAATTTTTCTGTTCCAGTAAATAAATAGAAAACCCAAGGGCACATCGGTGTGATATATTTCTTTGCCCGCTCCCGTGGCCCGTTCATTCCTATCACGGCTTTGTTGCCCAGTTCAGGTCCAGTGCACTCCGGCCTCATCATCAGGGTCCAGGGTTCTCACACACTGTCACCGACTTTCTCAACTTCTCACCTGCTTGCTATTTTTTTTTTAGTGAGGCCCATCTCTTTCCATTACTTGCTTCTACTTCCCCTTTCCTTTGCCTACAGTGGAGTGACTACCTTCCTGCACTGCCAAACCCTGCCCAGCCCGTGACCCCCAGGAACTAGGTACTCGCACCTTCCCCTGGGAGCAGCCCCCGTGCTGGAGGCAGCACACCACACGCAGCCCAGGTCAACACCTGCTTCTGCGTATCTGCATCCCCTGGCCGAGGCCTCCGGGCCACATGCAACACCACCTCCTGCTTCCAGGACTCGGGGGCGGAATCTCCTGCCCTGGATCCTGACCCCCTCCTTCCCCGTATCTGCGGCATCTCCCCCTCAGTAACAGAAGTGAGCCTCTCCCATGACCAGCACGGCAAGAACTCACCTTCCTCTTTCTTTCTCTCCACACCTTGCCTTCTTTAGAACCAACGATTTATAGCGTAAGTTGTATAAGGTACTTCTGTCTCCCCAGCACCCGTCCACCAGCCAGCAGGACAGTCAGGCCCACGCCCGCCCACCCCCCAGACAAGCGGCTCCAGCCCATCAGCACGACCTCCCGGAAGCACATGCGGTCACGTCCCTCTTGGCTTCTCTGGGGCCGCCAACGCTGTGAACGGTCTCCCTCCTTAAAGCTGCGCCCGTCCGTCCTGCTTCTCTGGGTCAGTCCTCTCATTCACTGTCCCAAGCTCCCTACTCTCCTTGCTTTGCGGTCTGTTCCAGATTCCACCCTTCTCTCCTCCCCCGACACCCTCGCCTGGTGGCTCCACCCGTGACCTCAGCTACTAACGCTGGGGTCCCACCCAATCAGGGGTCTCCAGCCCTGAGCATCAGCTCTGAGTGTCTCCCTTGGTCCCGAAGTCACCTCGGTCGGACGTCCCAGGCAAACTTCTTGAGGGGGACATGTCACAGTATCCCCCAAGCGTCCCCCGCCAGGCCACGCAGGCAGAAGGTGCCTGCAAGAACCCTGAATGGGTGAAAGTGTCCTGGTCTCTCTGGCCTTTTACTCAGTTTCAGCAGCTTCCAACCCCTAACTTCAGAGGTCTTTCTCTCAAGAAGGGTGTGACCCTCAGCCGCGTTCACACTGTGTCACAGATTTGATCGGCTCCTTCTCCCAAAGGTCTCTGGGCTTTTCCAAAGGGAAAGAAATGAATGGAATCAGTGAATGCCAGGTAGTGAGTAATCGCGTTTCTGCAGGAGTCGGAGGAGTAGCCCCCCTCACACCCCCAGGCCCCGGCATCCTTCGCCTCTGTCCCTCCTCCATGGACGAGTACACTGCCTCAGACCCCACAGATGGTACCAGGCCTAGATTTTGCCCACTCGCCAGGAGGCCCGACTGCTCACACTTCCCTGTGGCTCCAAGGAGAAAAGGGGGTTTCGTCGCCCTTCCCTGCTCCCTGAGCCCCGTGAAACCACATTCCGGCTCCCCACCCCTCTTTATACCCTGCCAATACCGAGCCCATAGCCAGAGCTGGCCTACAGTCTGTGGATCCCAGACTTTAAAAGAACTCATGAACACACGACTATATATAAAACAGATAGCCAGCAAGGACCTACGGTAGAGCACAGGGAACTCTACTCAGTGTTTCATAATAACCTATAGGGGAAAAGAATCTGAAAAAGAAAACATATATGTGTAACTGAATCACTTTGCTGTGCACCTGAAACTAACACGACCTTGTAAATCATGTAAACTTCCACAAACAAGCTTAAAAAGTAGCAACTCATGCTGAGTGACTGCCCAGTGTCGAGCCAATAAGGGCCTTCCCAGGCGTTACCGAATTTAATCCTCACCACCTGACCACAGGTGACCTACCGGTTAGGATGGATTTGGCTGCGGGTGTAAGAAAACGCGAGGACGTTCTATTATCCAGCATAACTGAAGTTCGGGGCGGTCCCAGACAGAGCCGTTTGTTCAGTGACATCGTCAGCGTTCGGCCCTGCCTGCTGCCCTCCTGGCCTGGAGGAAGCACTGGTGGCTCCTCTCGTTGTCCGCAAGCTGCCGCCACACGGCGCCTCGATTGCCTCTTGGCGGGGAGGGGCGCCGGCCCTGATTAGACTAATGCAGGTCACGCGCTCACTCCGGAACCTGGTAGCAGGCCGCCGTGACTGGCTTAAACCATTGACAACAACTCCGTCTTTGGAGTTTGCCCGTCCATAACCCCGGGTAGAGCTCCAGATAGGCTCTGGCACACAGGGAAGTTCTGGAATGGAGGTTTAAGAGCCTTACTAGTCAATTTATTCATGACTTGAGAGACCTCAGGACCCTTTGCTCCCGGAAACACCCCACCGCGGCCAATCCCAGCCCCTACGGCTGGCAATCTGGGGACAACGCCCGAGCGCCCACCTCCCAGGCCGCTGGCGGGGGACCACTTTCTGCCTCCACCTGGACTCCCGCCTTTCTCCTCTGGCCTGCCTTTTAAGGTCCAAGGGGACCCTGGGCTTCTAGGAGAGGACCTTTCCTGGAAGCCCCTGTTTTCATTCAACCCAGAGCAGCCTGAGGTAGCTCCAGGTCTAAGAGAAGCCGTTGTCTTTCCTCTTTGCTTCTCCTTCACTGGCCCAGAAGCCCCTCGTGGGCCAGGGAAGTTCATCCAAAGGAAGGGGCAGCACACCAAAGGCTTTGCGCACTGGGCCACTCGTTCTAGCGGATCTTTGCTGGTGGACCACTTTCTCACACCCCGGGGGACTTATGGCCTTTGAGGGATAAGACCGGGCCTCAAATGCCACCTCGTGTCAACGCCCTTCGATGCGGCCCCAAAACTCCCCTCACGTCTCGACTGCCCTGGGAGAGCAAAATCCTTTTACTGCCAGAGCGAAATCCAAAGGCGTCTAGAGCCCAACATTTTGCGCGGGGAAGCGTGAGAAGGCCGAAGGGAGACCGTCCTCCCTCTCCCGTGGGACGGAAACAGGCCGGGCGGGTCCAGCTCGGGCGGGGTCAGGGGCAAGTTCTGCACAAACTGCAGCATCTCGCGTCTGCAGGGAGAGGGCGGGGTGACGCTGGGGCCCCAGGTCAGTCACCGCCGCCCGGGCCTCCCGTGCCCCAAACGCGTCTCCCGGGGCCTCCCCTCACTCCCCGAGGGCGCCCCCTTCTCCAGAGCTGGGGGAGCACCCGGATGCCCAGCCAGGCCGCTGATCCTCCAGGAAACCGAGATGCCAGCGACTCTACCATCAAGTTCTCTGAGGTCACCCACCTCGGGCCCGGCTTTGGGGGTCCCAGCTCCCGAGGCTCCAGATCCTGCGGAACAGCCACTGCCTGGACTCCACCGGCCCCACGACGAGGACGCGCGCCAGGCCCGTGGCCGTGAAGCGCGTCTCCAGCCGGATGAGGGTCTGGCTGTGCGCCTCGATGATGCGGGCCAGGTCGGGTGCAGGTGGCCTGCGGGGCGGGTCAGAAGGACCAGTGCGGGGAGGTGAGGGGCGGGGAATGCGCTGGGACAGACGGGGCTGGGGAAGGGAAGAAAGGCAGGGGAGGGGGCGTGGGCAGGGACCACTCACCGAACATGGCTCCTCCTGGCCCTCTTCTATGTAAAATCCCAAAGGAAAGGTAAAGGTTTCGGGCACTGTCCACCACGGCTTGATCTCCACGTCCTACTACTCCCAGCCGATTCGGAATAGGGCCAAGTCCAGGAACTTATCCCAACAGGACCTAGAGAGAACTGCAAAGGCCCAGGGTCTGCCTAAATATTGTCTCTATAAACAACCCACCCTAGGGAGGGCTGACCTCACCCTGCAGCTGCTCTCAAGAAAATCCATTCCAACCAATTACCTGTTCTTCACCAATCCCTTCATCCAAATTGGATTATCTGATCCGTGTTTGCCTCCCTGATGCCCAGGAATTCAAAAGTATCTTCATTCTAGGCACTTCCCTGGCGATCCAGTGGTTAAGAATCCGCCTTCCAATGCAAGGGATGCGGGTTCGATCCCTGGTGGGGGAACTAAGATCCCACATGCTGCAGGGCAGCTAAGCCCGTGCGCCTCAACTAGAGGTGCAAACTACAGAGCAATGCGCAACTAAGACCGGATGCAGCCAAAAATTAAGTAAATACATAGAAAGAAGAAGAAAAACAAATTTTAAAAAAAATTATCTTCATTCTAGTCTGAACAGATCTTGGAGCAGATCTGCTGGGCGTGAACCAGGCCTGGGGTTGTGGGGTGGAAGGTTCTGGAGCAGGGGTTTCCAAGTGGCCTCGCTGGTTCAGACAGGCACTGCCATAACAAAATCCCATGGGCTGCGGGCTTTCTCACAATCCTGGAGGCGGGAAGTCCAAGATCAAGGCACCAGCGGAATCTGGCATCTGGAGAGATCTCCCTGGTTCGCAGGCAGCCTCCTTTTGGCTGTGTCCTGACGTGGCTAAAGGGGAGCGCAAGCTCTCCAGGGCCTCTTTTAGAAGGACACTCATCACCTTCATGATAAGGCTCCCTCCCAAAGCTTCACCTCTAAGACCATCGCCTCGGGGGTTTGGAACTCAGCGTGTGCCTTGTGGGTGCACAAACCTTCAGACCGTAGGGTGCTGCCTGCCGACCACACAGTAGCCTCGTTTATTCTCCTGCATCAAGAGAGAGGAACACAGAGCCTCGGTATGGGATGGGTGGGAGGGAGCCTATCACAGGATGTGGCTGCATGAGTCTAAGGAGTGTTTAGAGAAGCAGAGGCCAGTTTTGTAAAAATGGGGCAATTTGTGGGACTTCCTCGTGTTCCAGTGGGTACGACTCAGCGCTCCCAGTGCAGGGGGCTCAGGTTCCATCCCTGGTCGGGGAGCTAGATCCCACACGCATGCCGCAACTAAGAGCCCGCATGCTGCAACTAAGACCCAGCGCAGCCAAAATAAATAAATAATTTTTTTTTAAAATGGGACAATTTGTGGTTATCTTGGCAATTCTTAGGAGGCAAGGATATCAGTTGGTCTTTTTTTTTAGCCCTGCCACATGGCTAGTGGGATCGTAGCTCCCCAACCAGGGATTGAACCCAGGACCTCGGCAGTGAAAACCCTAACCACTGGACCACCAGGGAATGCCCAGATTAATTCGTCTTGATTGCAGAGTGTCACTGTCTCTGCCTGGTTTCAAACCTAGTTACAGAGTAAGTGGTCTTTCCCTATCTGTTCCATCACAATCACTGAGTGGTCTTGACTAGTGAAAATGCTCTGCAAGAGATGTTTATGTTTTGCAAGAAATGTTTGTCAGAGTTTATCTGCCAGCTTCCTGCTGCAACTTGTGGGTCTGTTTTTTCACTTTTCAGTCTCCCTTTTTGGCCTAAGGCAAAAAGACAGAAGACAAAGGACATTCATCTACAGGGTTCAGACCCACCATCCCATCATCAAAATCCATCGATCACACGGTTATTTGGAGAACATGGTCTGCGTCTCCACTACAGTTAGTTCCATGTGCCTTTGGTTGCAAGATGAGGTGATGAATAATTTAAAAAGATCATGAGGGACTTCCCTGGCAGTCCAGTGGTTAGGGCTCCACGCTTCCGCTGCAGGGGGCACGGGTTCAATCCCTGGTCGGGGAACTAAGAGCCCACAAAGCCGCATAGCATGGCCAAAATAATAATAATAATTAAAATAAAAAATAAAAATAGATCATGACTGCACAGTAGCACTTAAGACTGGACAGGATACAGATAATTACTAGAAACAAAGGAAAGAGCCTAGATTTCAAAACCAGGCCATGAAATCAGGTCCTATTCCATCTGAATCTGTTCTAGAAAGCCAGGTCATCTTTTCTTTTAACCAACCACAAATTATTCTCCCTGACCAATAGTGAACCAGGGTAGCAAGCAGTGTTTGCTAAAAAGCAAAGTTCTTAGCTGGCCAAGAAGGAAACTAAGGCTGCGTAATTGTCCATAACCAGGGACAAATTTTGGACCACTTTTTCTAGTTAAGATTATTTCTACCACTGGAATGGGAGCACCCAGAATGGAGATGAAGAGGGACTTGGTTATCTGGCCAGGTCTCTTGCAAGCTCTGCTGAATAGTCCATTCTTCCCTCGTTTTGGGTCTCTGAGTATCTTTCTCAGAGAAGCAGTTTTCTGTAGGAGTAGGTGTTTTAAAATTGGAAAGTTTCTAAACGTTACTCTATATACGCAAGATAGGTTTTGGTAATAATCAGGTGAAGTCCTGTTGTCCACATAAAAAGAGTACCTTATGCAGCCACTGTGGAGAATAGGATGGAGGGTTCTTAAAAACCTAAAAATAGAGCTACCATATGATCCAGCAATCCCAGTCCTGGACAGATAGCCAGAAAAGATGAAAACTCTAATTCGAAAAGATGCATGCACCCCAATGTTCACAGCAGCACCATATACAATAGCCAGGACATGGAAGCAACCTAAGTGTCCATCAACAGATGAATGGATAAAGAAGATGTGGTACATATATACAATGGGATACTACTCAGCCACAAAAAAAGAATGAACTAATACCATTTGCAGCAACATGGTTGGACCTAGAGATGATCATACTAAGTGAAGTGAGTCAGACAGAGAAAGACAAATATCATATGATATCGCTTATATGTGGAATCTAAAATGTGATACAAATGAACTTATTTACAAAACAGAAACAGACTAACAGACATATAAAATAAACTTATGGTTACCAAAGGGGAAGGGGGGAGGGGAGGGATGGCTTGGGAGTTTGGGATTAACATACACACACACTACTATGTATAAAATAGATAAACAACAGGACCTGCTGTAGAGCGCAGGGAACTGTACTCAGTATCTTGTAATAACCTAAATGGGAAAGAATCTGAAAAAGAAAGGATATATTGCTGAAGCTGAAGTCGTTGCTTACTTTACGGTCACAGGGCAACCAGCTGTGGGCACCCAGCAGCCCACTGGCACGGTCACCAGCAGGTCTGCAGAGCCCTGGGTGATGAAGGAGTGGGGCTGCCGGTGGGGAACCGGGGCCAGTACTAGGGCCACGCCATCACTGATGACCTCCGCGAAGAAGGCCTCGAGCCGGTCCAGGTGCTGGAAGATGCTAGGCGAGGTAGCGTCCAGACGCGCAAGACGTTGGGCTGCTTCCTCAGCTGACAGCCGGGCGGGATGAGGCTCCTTGAGCAGCTGACGGGGAGTCTGCCCAAAGCTGCTGATAATGCCCTCCAGAGCCTAACGCTCTCGCTCACTCGCCACCAGGCCCAGGTCCGCGGCCCCCTCATAGGTGCGGTAACAGAAGACGTTGCGGGCCTCCTCCGCAGCTGGCCCCCCCGCTGCTTGTAGCCAAAGATGAGGTCGATCCACTCGTGCAGGTGGGCGGACACATATTATGACTCCAGGCCACGGCGGTGCTGCTGGATGAACCTGGGCTCCCCACCCCAGACTGTGCTGAGGCCAGTGCTGGGACTCCAGACGGGCCCTCTGCCGGCGGGGCTTCCTGGAGTGACATCGCCTACCAATCCCTGAGCTGGGCAGCGGTGGGGCCCGGGCCCCGCCCACCCACGCCCTGCCAGAGTGTGGGTTGGATGTCGCCCCTCCTCGGTTCCCTCGGACTCCGGGGCGGGGCCTCTAGGGGGCGTGGCCTCTAGGGGAGGGGCCTCCCGGGGAGTGGCCTCCGGGGCGGGGCGGGGCGGGGCGGGGCAGGCTGTCAGCGTGCCTCTCCCGGCTTGTACTGTCTCCCCAGGCGACACCTGGGAGATGCGCCGGGAGGACCGCCACAACTCCCGCGCAAACTGGCAGCTGCGCACCTCAGAGGGCTGCCCTGCGCCCACCACGATAAGCTTGCCGTCTTCCAGGTCCACGAGCACGTGGCTGCGCTCCTGGGTCACAGCCACGCTGCGGACGGGCACCTTCTGGGCAGGGGTGGCGCGGCCGGCAGCAGTTTGTTCAGGGCACACTGGGCCGTGCCCAGCAGAACGGAGTCCCCCGTCACCGCGAGGGCTGTGGGCTGCTCTGCCAAGGGCAGTGAAGCTCGCAACCTCCCAGTCACCGAGTACAGGTGCAAGGAGTAGGTGACCTGAGCCCCCAGACGCTCCGGCGCTGAGCTCCGCACCACAATCTGGCCCTCAGAGCCCAGCGCCAGGTGGGACACAGGTCCAGGCAACGTGGCTCCCGGGGGCCTTAGTGAGGCCACAAACTGGCCACGGCGTACAGTGTGGATGATCACAGTTCCATCCTCGGATCCAGACCGCCGTGGCCTTAATCCTAAGGGCGGCCCCCCGCTCTAGCATCTCAGCAACAAACCTGGACTAGTTTTGTAACAACAACAAATATATATATATATTATACATATAATTTCAATTTTTAAAAACAGTAGCACGTCAGTGATGCACAACCGGAATGGGGAGTTTAAGCATCATTGATCACAATGAAAAGCAGGACAATTATTAGTCCCTTAACACGGAGGCCGGGGAGTCACCGAGGACATTTGTTTCTACTGCTGTAAGCTTGCTTCATAAGTCAGCCTAAGTATTAATAGTTCATTATTTGGGAGTCATGTCCAATTTTGATAGAACAGAAGGTTAGGATTCATGCTGTGAGGAAAATTCAAATTCCAAAAGGTACCTATAGAAGAAAATCTACCCTTTGAAGTGCTAAAAGAAGCAGCTATGTTTTTTAAAAGAAAGGAGCAGCTATTAAATTTTTCTTAGTTGAATCAGGTGGAGGATGACAAATTCATCAATCAATTAGATTAGAACAATAGCTAAAGTCTGAGAAAAACACCCACAAGAGAGTTCTGCCTTTTCTTAGGTGGCAGAGAAATGCTACAGAGGATTAAGTTTATTATTATTATTATTATTTTTTTTTTGCGGTACGCGGGCCTCTCACCGCTGTGGCCTCTCCCGCTGCAGAGCGCAGGCTCTGGACGCGCAGACCTGGACTAGTTTTGTAACAACAACAAATATATATATATATTATACATATAATTTCAATTTTTAAAAACAGTAGCACGTCAGTGATGCACAACCGGAATGGGGAGTTTAAGCATCATTGATCACAATGAAAAGCAGGACAATTATTAGTCCCTTAACACGGAGGCCGGGGAGTCACCGAGGACATTTGTTTCTACTGCTGTAAGCTTGCTTCATAAGTCAGCCTAAGTATTAATAGTTCATTATTTGGGAGTCATGTCCAATTTTGATAGAACAGAAGGTTAGGATTCATGCTGTGAGGAAAATTCAAATTCCAAAAGGTACCTATAGAAGAAAATCTACCCTTTGAAGTGCTAAAAGAAGCAGCTATGTTTTTTAAAAGAAAGGAGCAGCTATTAAATTTTTCTTAGTTGAATCAGGTGGAGGATGACAAATTCATCAATCAATTAGATTAGAACAATAGCTAAAGTCTGAGAAAAACACCCACAAGAGAGTTCTGCCTTTTCTTAGGTGGCAGAGAAATGCTACAGAGGATTAAGTTTATTATTATTATTATTATTTTTTTTTTGCGGTACGCGGGCCTCTCACCGCTGTGGCCTCTCCCGCTGCAGAGCGCAGGCTCTGGACGCGCAGGCTCAGCGGCCATGGCTCATGGGCCCAGCCGCTCTGCAGCATGTGGGATCCTCCCGGACCGGGGCACGAACCCGTGTCCCCTGCATCAGCAGGCAGACTCCCAACCACTGCGCCACCAGGGAAGCCCTAAGTTTATTATTTTTTTAATTTATTTTATTGAAGTATAGCTGATTTACAATATCGTGTTAATTTCTGCTCTACAGCAAACTGATTCAGTTATACATATATACATTCTTTATTTTATTTCATAATTGAGATTTTATTGATTGTTTTAAGGATCAGTACACAGACATTTCAATTTGTTGGGTTTTTTGTTTGTTTTGTTTTTAATTTTTTGGCCATGCTGCACGGCATGCAGGATCTTAGTTCCCTGACGAGGGATCGAACCCATGCCCCCTGCAGTGGAAACATAGAATCTTAACCACTGGACCACCAGGGAAGTGACATTTCAATCTGTAGACAATTCTTAACATACGTATGAAAAATCTAAAAAATCATGTAGTTGTGATTCTTTTCTGAACAGTTATTCCAGTGACTTTCCAGCTTAAAATTTGGAAGCAAATTTTCCTTAACAGGATATCAAGTACCAATATCTTCAAATATGGATACACCGTTACATCATAAATCTCACTAATACACAAGTTAATATCAAACACACTGCATACTCAAATTGTCAATTGTTGGGTTTCCCTGGTGGCGCAGTGGTTGAGAAAAAAAAAAAAAGCATTTACACTTAAAAAAATGGGATGAGGTGGGAAAGCCTTTTTTTTTTTAAGTGAAATGTGCTTTATTTCAATTTTTTTTTTTTTTTTTGGCTGTGTTGGGTCTTCGTTTCTGTGCAAGGGCTTTCTCTAGTTGCGGCGGGTGGGGGCCACTCTTCATCGCGGTAGGCGGGCCTCTCACTGTTGTGGCCTCTCTTGTTGCAGAGCACGGGCTCCAGACATGCAGGCTCAGTAGTTGTGGCTCACGGGCTTAGTTGCTCCGCGGCATGTGAGATCCTCCCAGACCAGGGCCTGAACCCGCGTGCCCCGCACTGGCAGGCAGATTCTCAACCACTGTGCCACCAGGGAAGCCCCAGGGAAGCCCCTGGATAGCCTCCTTTCAAAAAATGTTTCTAGAGCTCCTAATAAGCTTGCATTTACAAAATAGTTGCTAAAACTATTCCTCTGGATCGTGCAAGAAGGGAGACAGGGACCGCTGATAGGACCGGGTGTGTGGTATTAATCAGCCTTGGCTTCTTTCCCTCGTGCTTCGTCAGAGGCCGGGCTGTCCTCGTTTTTAGTTTCTCTGTTTTCTGCAGGTAAGTCTTCTTTAGTCTCCTGGTTAGCCACTTCGGCCTGTTTTCCTTTTGCTTCCTTTTTCCCTTTTGTTTGCACTTCCTTGTCTGAAGATTTATCCTTTCCCACCGCCCTTTTTGGCTTTGGTTCCACTTTTGCAGGAGCCAGTTTAGCTGACAACGTCACCGATCTCCTCTCGGGCTCCTCCTTCGCCGCCCCCTGGGGGAGCTGACCGTGCTCTTGGGCGTCCTGGTGGTGGCGGGGGGCGCCTGTGGGGTGCCTGCTGGCGGGCGTGGCACAGAGCCTTCGGGAAGCCGGGCTGCCTGGCCGCTCCTCCCACACCCCACCCCCAGCTGCTGGGACCTGCCTATACACATTCTTTGGCATATTCTTTTCCGTTATGGTTTATCACAGGGTACTGAATAGAGTTCCCTGTGCTCTACAGCAGGACCTTGTTGTTGATCCATCCTATGTATGATACTTTGCATCTGCTAATCCCAGACTCCCACTCCATCCCCCTCCCCCCTCCCCCTTGGCAACCACATGTCTGTTCTCTATGTCTGGGAGTCTGTTTCTGTTTCATAGATAAGTTCATTTGTGTCATATTTTAGATTCCTCATATAAGTGATGTCATATGATATTTGTCTTTCTCTGTCTGACTGACTTCACTTAGTATGAGCATCTCCAGGTCCATCCATGTTGCTGCCAATGGCATTATTTCATTCTTTTTTACGGCTGAGTAGTATTCCATTGTATACATGTACCACATCTTTATCCATTCATCTGTCGATGGACGTTTAGGTTGTTTCCATGTCCTGGCTCTTGTATATAGTGCTGCTATGAACATAGGGATGCAGGTATCTTTTCAAATTAGAGTTTTCTCCAGATATATGCCTAGAAGTGGGGTCGCTAGGTCATATGGTAGTTCTGTTTTTAGTTTTCTGAGGAACCTCTATACTGTTCTCCATACTGGATGCACCAATTTACATTCCTACCAACAGTGTAGAAGGGTTCCCTCTTCTCCACACCCTACAGAGGATTAAGTTTAAATGTATATAGGTGACCCCTGCTTCATGACACTTCACTTTATTAAGCTTCACAGATATTGCATTTTCTACAAATTGAAGGTCTGTGGCAACTCTGCATGGGTCAAGTCTGCCGGCACCATTCTTCTAACAGCATTTGCTCACTTTGTGTCTCTGTGTCACTCTTCAGCAATTTTCACATTCCAAATTTTTTCATTACTATTATATTTGTTGCAGTGACCTCTAATCTATAATTATTTGGGAGCTCCAAGAACTGCACTCATACGAGCTGGCAAACTTAATAAATGTTGTGTGTGTTCTGACTGCTCCGTCGACCGGCCATTCCTACATCTCCCTCCCTCTCCTCAGGCCTCCCTAGTCCCTGAGACACAATACAGAAATGAGGCCAATGAGTAACCCTACAAGGGGCTCTAAGTGTTCAAGAAAAGGAACAGTCGCATGTCTCTCACTTTAAATCAAAAGCTAGAAATGATTAAGCTTAGTGAGGAAGGCACGTTAAAAGGCCAGATTGGCCAAAAGTAGGCTTTCTGCACCAAACAGCCAAGTTGTGAATGCAGAACAAAAGTTCTTGAAGGAAGTTAAAAGCGAATAGTCTTAGTGCTGATATGGAGAAAGTTTCAATGGTCTGGAGAGAAGATCAAACCAGCCACAACATTCCCTTAAGCCAAAGCCTAATCCAGAGCAAGGCCCTAACTCCCTTCAATTCTCTGAAGGCTGAGAGAGGTGAGGAAGCTGCAGAAGGAAAGTCTGAAGCCAGCCGAGGCTGGTCCATGAGTTGTAAGGAAAGGAGCCGTCTCCATAACAACAAAGTGCAAGGGGAAGCAGCACGTGCTGATGCAGAAGCTGCAGCAAGTTATCCAGAAGATCTAGCTAAGGTAATTCATGAATGTGGCTGTACTAAACAACAGATTTTCATGCAGACGAAACAGCCTTCTACTGGAAGAAGATGCCATCCAGGACCTTCATAGCTAGAGAGGAGAAGTCACTGGCTGGCTTCAAAGCCTCAAAGGACAGGCTGACTCTCCTTTTAGGGGCTAATGCAGCTGACAACTTTAAGTTGAAGCCAATGCTCATTTACCATCTGAAAATCCTAGAGCCCTTAAAAATTATGCTAAAACTCCTCTGCCTGTGCTCTATAAATGGGACAAAAAAGCCTGCATGACAGCACATCTGTTTACAATATGATTTACTAAATATTTTAAGCCCACTGTTGAGACCTACTTCTCAGAAAAAAAGATTCCTTTCAAAATGTGACTGCTCGTTGACAATGCACCTGGTCACCCCAGAGCTCGGGTTGAGATGGACAACGAGATTCATGTCATTTTCATGCCTGGTAACAGAACATCCATTCTGCAGCCCACGGATCAAGGAGTCATTTGATTTTAAGTCTCATTATTTAAGAAATACATTTCACTGGGCTTCCCTGGTGACGCAGTGGTTAAGAACCCACCTGCCAATGCAGGGGACATGGGTTTGAGCCCCGGTCCAGGAAGATCCCACAGGCCGCGCAGCAACTAAGCCCGTGCGCCACAACTACTGAGCCCGCGAGCCGCAACTACTGAAGCCCGCGTGCCTAGAGCCCATTCTCCGCAACAAGAGAAGCCACCACAATGAGAAGCCCCACACCGTAACGAAGAGTAGCCCCCGCTCGCTGCAACTAGAGAAAGCCCACACACAGCAACGAAGACCCAAGGCAGCCAAAAATAAATAAATAAATTTTAAAAAAGAAAAGAAATACCTTTCGCAAGGCTACAGATGCCATAGACAGTGATTCCTCTGATGAATCTGAGCAAAGTCAATTGAAAACCTTCTGGAAAGTATTCTCCTTCCTAGATGCCATTAAGAACAGAACATTTGTGATTCATGGGAACAATCACACTAATCAACATTAACAGGAGTTTGGAAGAAGTTGATTCCATCCCTCATGGATGACATGGAGGGCTTCAGACTCCGGTGGAGGAAGTCACTGCAGATATGGTGGAAACAGCAGGAGAGCTAGAATCAGCAGTGGAGACTGAAGATGTGACCGAATTTCTGCAGTCTCAGGATAAAACTTGAATGGATGAGGAGCTGCTTCTCATGGGTGAGCAAAGAAAGTGGATTCTTGAGATGGAATCTACTCCTGGTGAAGATGCTGTGAAGATCGCTGAAATGACGACAAAAGATTTCAAATGAGATTTTTTTATGCTTTATCAATATAAACTGTGTTGATAAAGCAGTGGTAGAATTTGAGAGAAACGACTCCAATTTTGAAAAAAGTTGTACTGTGGGTAAAATTCTATCAAACAGCGCTGCATGCTACAAAGAAACTGTTCCTGAAAGGAAGGGTCAATCCATGTGGCCAACGTCACTGTGGTCTTATTTTAGAAACTGCCCCAGCTGCCGCGACCTTTGGCAACCATCACCCTGATCGGTCAGCAGCCACCAGCATGGAGGCAGGACCTTCTACCAGCAAAACGATTAAGACTCATTGAAGGCTCGGATGATGGTTAGCAATTTTTAGCAATTTAGTATTTTTAATTAAGGGATGTACATTTTTTTAGATATAATGCTATTGCACACTTAATAGACTACAGTGTAGTTTAAACATAACTTTTATATGCACTGGGAAACGAAAATATTCATGTGATGTTTTATTGCGATATTCACTTTATTGCAGTGGTCTGGACCCAAACCCCCAATATCTTGGAGGTGTGCCTGTAGATCTGTGAAAGAGTCGTGAAACCTTTCCGTTCACCACTAGGGGGCACCAAAGGACAATGACAATAGAGCAAAATGAAAAAGGCCGGCGCTGTTCCCAAAGATGTACCTTGTTTTCTTGTCTGGAGTTGAAGTTACCTACTTCATGTCATTGTTGGGTTCAGGGCGGGACAAAATATGCCATCATGGCATGTTGACTATTTTGAATTAAAGTAATTTAAGAAAGAGCTGAGGCAAGAGGGAAATTTTGACCCTCCCGTCTCCCTGGAAGCAGGAAACAAATCTCCCCTGTGAGAGGTGGATTCCTTGCCTGCGGGGTAGAAGGGCACCCTTATCACCAGCGATGGGGAACTGGGGGCCGAGAAACCTGTATAAACACACCCTGTTGCTCCTTTACTACCCAAACCCAAACTCTGTTTAGATTCTTCACTAACTGAGCACCCAAAGCTTTCTTTTCGCTGTCAATTTCTCACAGAGTTGTTGTTTGTCTAAAAATTATAAAAGCTGCCTCTTTGGCCACTTCCGAGGTCCCGTTTCTATGAGGGCTCAGTGGCACAATTAAAATGTGTTTCTTTTTCTTCTGTTATTATGTCTTGTGTCGATTTTATTATTAGTCCAGCCACAAGAACTCAAGAGGGATAGAAGGGGAAATCTCCCCTCTCTAACATCATCATTGGCTTGATCTGAAGCTCTTGGTCTGGTAGTTCTCTTCCAAAGATCATTTATTTCTGAAGCTCTTGGTCTGGTAGTTCTCTTCCAAAGATCATTTACTTCTGGACGATACATAAGGATCCTGTAACGTTTCCCAATAAAATCCTTTCAATCAAGGCAATGATAGTTTTTCTCCTGATTTTTGAAAGTTCAGTCTCTTTCAAAAGACTAAATTTCCAAGTTTCCAATCATGTGGAGGCTGAATAGGTGGATATTTGGGGAAGCTTGCTTATACCTATTGATGATAAAACTAGACACATCACAGAAGTCCTCTGTAATACTTAGAATTGCAAGCGTGCAATATGGCAGAGTCCACAGTCAGAAGTGATTTCCTAAATGCATGGGTTACTCTATGTGATGGGGACGGAGTAAAGGGACAAAGTAGTTGATGAAATAGTTAATCCCACTAGGGGACTGTAAGTAAAGAAAGAAGTATGGGACACCCCTGTAAGTTAATGATTACTCAAGATAGCAGGTTTTGGAAGAAATAGACAAATTCTTAGAAAGGTATAACCTTCCGAGACTGAACCAGGAAGAAATAGAAAATATGAACAGACCAATCACAAGCAATGAAATTGAAACTGTGATTAAAAATCTTCCAACAAACAAAAGTCCAGGACCAGACGGCTTCACAGGTGAATTCTAACAAACATTTAGAGAAGAGCTAACACCCATCCTTCTCAAACTCTTTCCAAAAATTGCAGAGGAAGGAACACGCCCAAACTCATTCTATGAGGCCACCACCACCCTGATACCAAAACCAGACAAAGATACTACAAAAAGAGAAAATGACAGACCAATATCACTCATGAATATAGATGCAAAAATCCACAACAAAATACTAGCAAACAGAATCCAACAGCACATTAAAAGGATCACACACCATGATCAAGTGGGGTTTATCCCAGGGATGCAAGGATTCCTCAGTATATACAAAACAAATCTTAGGATTACTTGTCCTAGTTCTGTGAAAAAAGTCCTGGGTATTTTGACAGGAATTGTACTAAATCTGTAGATTGCCTTGGTTTAGTATGGTCATTTTAACGATATTAATTCTTCCACACCATGAACACGGTATATTTTTCCATCCGTTTGTGTCATCTTCAGTGTCATCAGGGTATTATAGATTTCTAAGTACAGGTCTTTCATCTCCTTAGGTAGGGTTATTCCTAGGTATTTTATTCTTTTCAATGCGATTGTGAGATTGTTTCTTTAATGCCTCTTTTTGATAGTTTGTTGTTAGTGTCAGTTCATCTTTTAACACATTGATGAACCAATATCTATAATTACTAGGAACTAAAGTCCACACTTTATTCGGATTTCTGTAGTTTTTACCTACTGTTCTTTTCCTGTTCTGGGGTCCTGTATTACATTTAATCATCATGTCACCGTAGGCTCCTCTTGGCTGTCGTAGTTCCTTAGACTTTCCTTGGTTTTTACCTTGATAATTTTAAGGACTACTGGTCAGGTATGTTATAAGATGCCCCTCTGTTGACATGTGTCTGATTCTTTTCTCATGATTACACTGGAGTTTTGAGTTTGGGGAAAGAAGCTGGAGAGGTGATGTGCCATCCCATCGTATCAAAGGTGTATACAATCAACCTGACTTCACCCTCCATGTTGACCTTGCTCACTGTAGCCAGGGTAGGCTTGTCAGGTTTCTGCACTGGAAGGTTACACTCAAACACCCTTCCAGACCCGCAGTCTTGCAAGCCAGTCACTCTGTGCAGCCCACACCTAATTAAAACACAAGGGGTCAGGCTCCACCTCCTGGAGGGCAGAGTATCTGCAAGAATTACTTAGAATTTTTCTGCATGGGAAGTTTGTCTATTCTCCCTGGCTTATTTATTCAGTCATTTATTTGTATCAATATGGACTCATGTCTCACTAATATTTTTAAAGAACCAGCTTCTGGCTTTGTTTTTCCTAGTGTTTTGTATTCCACGGGTTTCTGCTCTAACCGTTTTATTTCCTTAGTTGTTGTTTCCTTAAGATGATTCTGTTTTCTCTAATTTGGGGAGTTGAACACTTACCTCATTTGTTTCATTCTTTCTGATAACTGTAGTATGAGAAGGGGTCAGCAAGTTTCCTCCCCAGCTCCGTCCACCCACCCAGGCATCCTCTCCAGGGCTCTGGAAACACTGCTAGGCTTGGGTGTGAGACTCCAAGTCGGCTCCCATGGCTGCCCTTTCTCTAGGGATGTGAGCTGCTCCACCCTCCTGACCATCCTCTTCAAGGGTACTTTGCATTATATAAATATCCCACTCCCTTTAAATGTCCATGGGGCTTGCTTTGCCATAGAAAGACAACGAGTTACTTTTTACTGAGCTTTTTTTCAAGCCTTGTCAAGAATCCCACAGCCCCGACAAAGACTACATTGACTCTGATGGTTTGGCCTCCATGCCCTTTTGCGGGCTTTTTTTTTTTTTTTTTTCCTGTTAGTTTTAAGGAAGTATGGCATTTCCAAATGTGGTCAATTCCTAGTCCCGAGAGCTGATCCCAGAGTTAGCCACCAGATGGAGGACCATCTTATCAATTACACATCCGGCTAGTTCTGTAAAAGTAACACAAAAGGCCTCTTGCCTCAGAGTTTTACCGGCTTCCCAAAGCACTCTAAATGTTTAAATTTCCTGTACATAACCATATTTATAAAGGGAATAGGTAAAAGGAAAAATAAATAAGCTTATTTATCCACATCATTCAGCAGCAAAACCATCTATTCAAGACTTGGGACTTCCCTGGTGGTTCAGTGTGTAAGACCAGGCTCCTGATGCAGGGGCCCTGGTTCGATCCCTGGTCAGGGAACTAGATCCCATATGCCGTGTGCATGCCGCAACTAAGAGTCCGCGTGCTGCAACTAGAAAGATCACATGCTGCACCTAAGACCCAGCGCAGCCTAAATAAATAAATATTTTTTTAAAAAAAAGAAAAAAAGAAGGTGAGACTTACAACCCCCGTAAGCAGCCGGTGAGAATTCCACACCTGCGCACAGCCTTGCCCTGAGGCCAGAGCCCCCAGAATATCTCCTGAGGGAGACCCTGGTCCTTGCTTAGTCCTAAATGGATTTGTTAGTTCCTTAGTTATTCAGCGAAGGAAAAATTCAGAACTCTGACAGAAATATGTCAAAAGGGATTGTCCAGAAGAGTCCTCAGAATAGTCGACATGAGAGGACATTGGTGAAAACTGGATAATAACCCACCCTCTGCTCTTGAGAATGTCTTTCCTTGGACAACATGGAAACTCAGAACGAGGAAGGGAAAGAGGCCGATGATGAAGACAGCTTCCTGCCTCACCTGAACCTGCAACGCACAGTCACGCTCAAGACCACCTCTTCATTTATCAGTTAAGGCACTGACAGCCGCGCTCGTCTACCTGCTGAGGAAACGATGCACACACGAGCGGCCGCGCGCAGACATCACGGGACACACGGGCTTCCTCCTCCACCTAACCTCCGCCACGGCCCCGCAGACGCCCGACTCTCTAGGCTCCCTTAAAGCCAGGTCATCAGGCCCGTCTTCGTCCTCGTGAAGGCAGGAACCTCAGAGGGCGCTGAGCTCCGGGCGTGTCAACCCACCGGCCTTCCAGAACGACCGCGGCTGCGGGGAGAGGGAGAGGCACGAAGGCCTCGCCTGTGGGCACCCAGGCCAGAGCTCAGCTGGACAGAGCCGCCCTGCGGGCATCCTCGCCTCCCACGGTGTCCCCCTCCCGCGGCTCCCCGCCCCCGCCCCGCGTGGTTTCCCACATCCGGACGCCTGACCAGGTGGAGGTGGAAGGCTGGGGGCCGGCTAACACCTGTCCTGGCACCTGCCCTGCGTCTTAGGCCCACGCCCCCCTCTGCCGGGTCCGCTTCCTTCCTCTCCCCTCCGCACCTGCCTGACCCAAGAGCGCTCCCTCAGGAGCATCTGCACATTATACCATCTCAAAGTCTGCTTCCCGAGAAACTAAACTCGCGATAATTACGTCAGGAGTGGTCCCCCACAAAACGGGCAAAAAGATGGGGTTTTGGTGCTGGAGCCCACACAAGTGTCTGGTGGAGCACAGACAGCCTCGGGCACAAGGTCAT
Organism: Physeter macrocephalus; assembly: GCF_002837175.3. NCBI lineage: Eukaryota > Metazoa > Chordata > Mammalia > Artiodactyla > Physeteridae > Physeter > Physeter macrocephalus. The sequence continues at coordinate 83,776,386 of NC_041223.1, forward strand.
GATCCACGTGGGAACTTCCATCACTAGGCAACCTAGACAGTGTATAATGTCACGGAAATGGGACAACAGAGGAATTAGGCGGCTTTGTTAAACTTGACTGAAGTTCTGACGGAGAACAGTAATTCTCGAGTTTAGAAGGCATGAGTCACCCCGAGGGCTGCTTAGAACAGATTGTTGCACCCCAAGCCCAGATCTTCTGGTCACTACGGGGCGAGTTCTGAGAATTTACATCTCTCACAAGTTCCCAGGTATGCTGATACTGCTTTGGGGGACCACACCTTGAGAACCACTGCCTAGAAAATCTCAATGAAAGGCTGAGTGCAGTTAACACAATTAGAGGCAAGTGTGAAAGCCAGAACCTCATTGCTAGAAAAGAGGTTCTCACTTTCTGCAGGAGAGCAGAGAATGCTGGGGCCCAGGCCTTCACCCACAGAGAGTAGCTGAGCTCCAGAGTGAAGCTTCCGTTGAAAGAAGGACGGCTCTGACAAGGTTGGAAAAGGTTGGGACCCTGATATCTGGGTTGATGCCCCTGAAAATCTTTGTTCCCAAATCCCTCCAAGCCTGCAGGAGTGGCCCAGACTTCCCTGCTAAAGCTAACATCCCGGGGCTTCCCTGGTGGCGCAGTGGTTAAGAATCCGCCTGCCAATGCAGGGGACACGGTTCGAGCCCTGGTCCGGGAAGATCCCACGTGCCGCAGAGCAACTAAGCCCATGAGCCACAGCTACTAAGCCCGTGCGCCACAACTACTGAAGCCCACGCACCTAGAGCCCGTGTTCCACAACAAGAGAAGCCACCGCAGTGAGAAGCCCATGCACCACAACGAAGAGTAGCCCCTGCCCGCCACAACTAGAGAAAGCCCGCGCACAGCAACGAACACCCAACGCAGCCAAAAATAAATAAGTAAAATAAAGTCTTTTAAAAAACCAAAAACTAACATCCCCTGCTTGCTTGAAGACAATACAGACACAACATGTGCCTCCCCCAAAACCCCCCAGGAACTGCTCCACAGGCTTTTAGGCCAATAACTAACCACAGGCTGGCTGGGTGTGTGCTGCCCTGTTAAGTTGCTGCAGAAGCTAGCCAGCTTGTGCCAGCAGGAACCTGGAGAGGATGCAAGGACCAGATGCTGGTGGTGCTTGATGAAGAGCAGGCAGAACATAAGGTTGGATAAGCGGGAGGTTATACATTTTGTGAGCACTTTTGACAGACAGAGAGTTTAATACCTCACAAGGATCCCGAGATGAGGCAATCTCACTACTAGGATGGCTCCCAGAAACAGAGAAAACAGTAGCCCACGCTAAGTGAAGCAGAAATGTTGGCACGTAGCAAAAGGTGGAAGAATGCATTTAAAGGCTCAAAGTCAGACAGCGGAATGTTATTCAGCCTTTAAAAAGAACACAATCCTTTCAGAGAGACAGCTACACTCCCATGTTTGTTGCAGCATTGTTCACAATAGCCAAGATGTGGAAGCAACCACACGGCCCATCAACGGATGAGGACAAAGAAGCTAAGGTGTGTATACACACAGTGGAATATTATTCAGCCAGAGAAGGGAGGGCATCCTGCCATTGGCAGCAACATGGACGGACCCTGAGCACACAGTGCTAAGTCAGACAGAGAAAGACAAGTCAAGTATGGTATCACTTACACGTGGAATTTTAAAAAGCCAAATTCGTACAAATGGTGGTTACCAGAGGCCAGGGGGCTGGGGGATAAGAGAGATGTAGTTTGATGGCACAAACTTACAATAAGTAGTAAATAAGCTATAGAGATCTAACGCATAGTATAATGAATATAGACAACAATACTGTACTATAATCAAATCTGCTAAGAGACTAGAACTTTAAAAAGAAAGGATTGGTAAAAAGAAAGGATTAGGAGTGGCCCGGGTTCAATCCCTGGTCGGGGAACAGAGATCCCACGAGCCGTGTGGCTCAGACAAAAAAAAGGATAATTGTGTAATGTGATGGAGGTGCTAATTATCACTACAGGGGCACAGGTTGCATGCTAAAGTAGGGTCTCTGGGAGCAGTCGGGGTGATGACCACCCTTCTGCAAACAAGAGGCCCAGTGATTCCATTCAACCCTCCAAAGCCAGGAAGATGCAATCATGAGTGGCCAGGTCCACGGGTCAGTCTCACAGGGCTTAATGGAACATGGCATCTCTAGGGGAAAAATATCTGGGTAGCCAATAGGGGTACTACTTAGTCTGTACATAAAAAAATCAAGCTGGATGATCAGGAGGCTGAGGGCAGCAGCCACAGTAAAAATTGCTGCTGTGGCCCAGCCTCCAGATGGAAGCCAGTTTTCAAACCTGAAACTCAGTGACCTGCAGGAGGAAGGACCTGGCAGTATTGTGGCAACCGTACATGGTAATGATTCCGGAATCCTTCACATCCAGGCACCTACAGTCACTTACGCAGGTAATGTACGCTGGAAAAAGAGAATACCCAAACATCGTAGGCAACTGGACACAAGGTCCTAGCTGACATGGATACCTCTGGGCTTAGGGCACCATCGTGGCCCCCCGCTGGAGTGCGGACCTGGGGCAGTCAGGTGGTAAACGGAGTCCTGGCCCACACGGGTCCGCTGGATCCACACCCACCCGGCGGTCATCTCCCAGCTCCCAGCGTACGACTGGAACGTTCATATTTGAGGCTGGCACGACCCCAACACCAGAGCTGGACCCCAAGAAGGTTAAAACACAGATGAATGCACCTGACCCCCAGACCCCAGTAGGTCTGGGCTGCGTTCTGAGAACTTGCATCTCTGACAGGCTTTAGTGGACTTGGGAGCAGAAGAGGACGCTGGCGGGTCCGGGCTGTGCTGACGGCAAAGCCCCGTCTTTTGGGCTAAGTGATCCTGCACATCCTATGGTCTGAGGGGTATCCGTGGTGGGAAAATAATGCCATGTGGAATTTACAGCAAAAGCCCCCATGGGAGAGTCATAATGCAGACCCTGAGGCCCTGGAGGAAGGCCACAGTCGTGTGCAATGGAGATTTGCACGCCTTTGGAAAAGCACTCCTGCCACGCTGGCCCTGGAGATGGCCACAGGGCACCACGTGACCGTGCAGCCACATCCAGAATCCCTCAACTGGGTCCTGTCAGAACCACCAAGTCACTAGATCAGGTGGGCCAAGCAGCAGTCCCTCATGAGACGGAAGTGGTGCAGCCGGGGCGTCACCAAAGCAGGACCCGAGGTCACAAGGAGCTGCATGAAGAGACCCCATCACCCACCACTGCTGCACCAGCCCTGCCCTGGGCTCACGCCTCTGGCTGCCTGGGGGTGTCTGGGAAAGACAGTGGGGGGGCGGAATCCCCCCATGGGAAGGGCTTCAGATGGTGCCCCTGGTCATCCACTGTGTGGAGAGGGACCCAAAGTTAAAACACATACAGCCTCACGCGCAGTGGCAACGTACTCCCTATTAACTGCGAGAAAGTCCGTCCCACCGCCAAAGGGCAACAAGAAACTAGGAGGCCTGGGTAGAGGCAGGTGTTTGGATCCATTCAGGTGTAGGCATGAGGTCCAAGTGTTTTTCTCGTGTGAGTTAACCACCCACCAGGCCAGGAAGATTAACCGACTCGGGAGCCGATGCTGGCCGGTCTCTGTCATTGGCCACCACAGCGTGCACTATACACCGCGGGCACGTGAAGGGATCAGCCGTGGGGAAGGGAGGCAGCCTGTGTGTGGACCCGTGGCCTCGGCTCTCAGTCACCCAGGCTGGTCCAGCGACTGCCACTGCTGAGCACCAGTCCTGCAGCAGCAGAGCAAAACCGGGTCCCCACTACGGCGCCATCCCCTAGAAGACCACCCAGTCACTTAGGGGAAAGCTGAGCACCTCGGACCCCCCTCTCCTCTGAAAGGGGCAGCAAGTAATTTTGACAGGAAGAGACACATTTTCCGTCTACGAGTTTGTCCACAGGACCTCGGCCAGCATCACCAATACAGGATCCCACATAATATCACCTCAGGCCCAGGGACCCACTTTATGGCACAGGAGGAACATAAGGGACACGTGGCCAGGGATCACCAGTCCCATCAGATGCCACAGCACCAGGGAGCTGCCAGGCACACACAGCGACAGCATGATCACAGCCCAAGTGCCAGCTGAGAGATGACAGCCTACGAGATGACATGCCTGTCCTCCAGGAAGCTGTCTATACCCACAGCAATGACATTTATGAGGTGCTCTGTCACCAGCAGGTAGAACATAGGGTTGTGGAGCAAAGAGGGGAAGGTGACATGCCCTGTCCAAGTGACCCACATGGGTAACTGGTGCTTCCTATCCCTGCAAGCCTGGGGAAACTTGTACAAAGAACCTTTCTGTATTACTCTTAAAAGTGCATGAGAGGGGCTTCCCTGGTGGCGCAGTGGTTGCGCGTCCGCCTGCCGATGCAGGGGAACC
>NC_041223.1:83780983-83783204 GCF_002837175.3 Physeter macrocephalus
GCCTGCGCGTCCGGAGCCTGTGCCCCGCAACGGGAGAGGCCACGGCAGTGAGAGGCCCGCATACCACAAAAAAAAAAAAAAAAATTAAAAAAAAAAAAAAAAGTGCATGAGAATCTATAATTAAAACAATAAAATTTTCTATTAAATTCTAGGTACAAGTAGACCTCAGAACTATTGTGAGCTCGGTTCCAGACCACTGTAATAGAGCGAATACCACAATAAATCAAGTCACACAGACGTGTTTTTTTGGGGGGGTTTCCCAGGGCATGTAAAAGTTCTGTTTATACTTCACTATAGTCTGAAAGTGTGCACTAGCAATGTCTAAAAAAATGTACATACCTTAATTTAAAAATACTTTCTTGCTAAAAAATGCTAATCATCACCCGACAATGCAGTGTTGCCCCAAACCTTCAGTTTGTAAAGAAACACAGTATCTTCGAAGTGCAATAAAGCAAAGCACAATAAAACAAGGCATGCCTGTTAATTTTATACTAAAGGCAAAAGGCAAAACACCTCGTGGGTGTACTGGGAGACTGTTCTGGAATGAACTGTGTCCCTCCCAAAGGTTCCTATGTTGAAGCCCCACCCTCAATGTGACTGCATCTAGAGATAAGTGAAGTCATAAGGGTGGAGCCCTAATCTGATAAGACTGGCATCCTTATAAGAAGAGACACCAGAGCGCTTTCATCTCCCTCCCCTGTCCTCTCCCCTCCCCCAGCTCATCCAAGGAAAGACCATTTGGATCCAGAGACAAAGCAGCCATCCAGGCCAAGGGCACTTTGGAACTTGGACTTCTAGACTCCAGAATTGTGAGAAAATGAATTTGTTGTTTAAATACCCAGTCTGTGCTATTTTGTTATGATAGCCTGAGCTGATAAGGACAGACACATATACAAGAATATGCACTCTAGCCTTCATTATGATAGCCAAAAACTGGGGGGAAAAAAGTTCTTCAATATTAGAATGGATAAGTGACTTGTGGTATATATTTATACAATGAAATACCATACAACAAGGAAAATGAATGAAACATAGCTACAGGCAACAAAATGGATAAATCTCACAATGCTGAACATATAATCACACAATATGTATTTTTCTACTTTTTCATAAATAAAGTAAAACTTACACATAATGTTTAGGAATGAATGCTTAGATGATAAATACAAACAAAAACAAGGAAGTGATTACCATAAGAGAAATTTTGTTAAGGAAGGAGCAACTGGGAAGGGCACAGGGGGACCCCCAGGTGCCTGTGGACAATGGCTTTTTATTTTTTTTAAACCTCAATGGTTGTTACATGGATAATCATATTCTGATATTCACTGACCTCTACATTCATGTTCTGTGCACTTTCCTACTTGTGTATTACATTTCACAATTTTTAAAAATTGTAATATTTCCAGGAATGACCAAGAATTAAAAAAAACAGCAAACAAACACTTTGCTAGGAAGGAATTCATCCTATAAATATCCTCTCACATACATTGCTTATCGTAGCAAAAGATTAAAAGTTGTGACTTCCCTAGTGGCGCAGTGGTTAAGAATACGCCTGCCAATGCAGGGGACATGGGTTCAATCCCTGGTCCGGGAATATCCTACATGCTGCAGAGCAACTAAGCCCGTGCACCACAACTACTGAGCCTGCGCTCTAGAGCCCACAAGCCACAACTACTAAGCTACACGCCGCAACTACTGAAGGCCGCATGCCTAGAGCCCGTGCTCCGCAACAAGTGAAGCCATGCACTGCAACGCAGAGTAGCCCCCGCTCACCACAACTAGAGAAAGTTCGCACGCAGCAACAAAAACCCTATGCAGCCAAAAAAATAATAAATTTTTTAAAAATTAAAGTAAATAAATGCCTGCGACCTTTAAAAAAAAAATTAAAAGTTGCTTAAATGCCCATCAGTGAAGACCAGTAAAATAGGCCGTACAACATCTATAAACTGGAATATTCGTTAGCATTTTAAAATGGTTTATTTGTATATGTTACTGATATGGAATAATCTCCAAGATAAAATTAGGTTTAAAATAAACAGACCAATGTGTGAAATACGTTGCCACCTATTAAAATAAATATGCATAAATAAAATATGCATATATAAACATGTATTTGGATATTTTAGCATCTTGTGGTACCAAAAAGTAAGGAAGTGCTCACAGATTTTTTTTTTTTTTTTTTTTTTTTTTTGCGGTACGCGGGCCTCTCACTGTTGTGGCC
>NC_041223.1:83783402-83788739 GCF_002837175.3 Physeter macrocephalus
CAGGCTCCGGACGCGCAGGCTCAGCGGCCATGGCTCACGGGCCCAGCCGCTCCGCGGCATGTGGGATCTTCCCGGACCGGGGCACGAACCCGTGGTCCCCTGCATCGGCAGGCGTACTCTCAACCACTGCACCACCAGGGAAGCCCACTCACAGATTTTTAAAGGATATATATGTTTGAAAGGACACACCGAAGGATCCAACCTGGAAGAACTCTATCTCTTCCAAACTATTTAATAATTACAAGGGGGAAAAGAGTAAGCATACAGTGGAGAATCAAGGCAAATGATTACTTAGCCAAGCGATCAAGGTTACGATCACCACCAGCAGCTCAGACGGACGGCCTGCATCCCCTGATACGATGTAATGAGGACACATGATCACATCACTGTGGCCTCCTTCTCAACGCTGCATTGCCATCTAATCATGAAAAAGCATCAGACAAGTCCCAACTGAGGGATACTCTACAAAATGATTCACCAAAGTCAAGGTCACAAAAGAGAAGGAAAGACTGGAGAACCATCAAAGATGGGAAGAAACTGAGACATGATGACTAAATATGAGGAGACCCAGAACTGGATCCTCGAACAGAAAAACGACGTTACTGGAAAACCCGTTACAATCCAAATGACTTTGTAGTTTTCAAATATGTCCTATGGTTACATACGATGGTAACATAAGTGGAAGTTGAGGGAAAAGTATATTGGCACAGTACTATTTTCGCAATGCTTTTGTAAGTCGAAAATTAGTTCAAAATAAAAACTAAAGGTATAGAACAATGTATGAAATATCCTGCCACACATTACAATTCATCCATATATGTACATATAAAATATATACATACAGACAAGGATAAAATCTGAGTAGAGGCTGGATGACTGAGGGACAGGAAGGACAGAGAAGCTTCCCTTTCTCCACGTACACTTTTGCATCTTCTGAATTTTCAACCATGGACATGTGTTCTCTATTTCCAAAACTAAAATTTTAAGTACAGTCTCTGTGAAGTTGAAGACACCACGAGCAGCTTGCTAGTCTTCAGTATAAAAAGGCACTCAGCCTAATGATTGACTGAGGTTTCACAGGACTGTGAAAGGAGGTCCAGTTTCCTGCCAGAATTTATTTGCCACCAACATTTGTGGTCTGGGATCGTTTTCTTTTTTTTTTTAAGGTCATAAAAATCACTGAAATCCAAAGAAAGCATGAATGTATTTCCTGATAATATTATTGCAACTCTGGGAATATATATAATAAATTGTTTCCCACTAGGGTTTTAAAAAAAAGTTTAGAAGTAATAAAGAAACTAATTTTAAAGTCATAATATTCGCATTTCTCGAACCAGTTTTATTGAAACTGTTATAATCTATTTTGTGGTCATTATAATGATAAAGGGGCAGGTGGCATGAGAGCCTAGATTCCAATCCAAGCTCTGCCACTTACTGCCTGTGTGACCATGGACAGGTTGCTTGGTTCCCCTGTGTCTGAGTTTCAAGAAAATAATCAGAAGACCTATCTTAGGTCATTGTTTTGAATACTGATAATATCACACATCTCAAGCAGAACAGGACCTGGCCCTGAAGCTCTCAGATGTTAGCAAATCTATTTTTCAAATGTTCTAGCTATATTCAAACGTTTTTGGCACCTAAGAGAATCTAATATATTAAATTTGTCATTTAATTAAACATTACAAGTTTCATTCACATATTCAATCACTTAAAAATATGAGCTAATGACATTTGGTAAAGCATAAGTTTGGGCTTATTAGTTATGAAAGTAGAAACAAGAATTTAGTGGTTTTTATTAGAGAAGCGTTGGTTAATAGTCATAGATTAGTCAATCAAAGAAGGTACAAGTATGAAAGTAGAAACAAGAATTTAGTGGTTTTTATTAGAGAAGCGTTGGTTAATAGTCATAGATTAAGTAGTCAATCAAAGAAAGTACAAGTAAGAGTGGGTATTCTTTCTCTCAGGCAGAAGCAACCTCTCCACAAAGCTCCCTGAGGCCTCCAGCTCACACACCCCTCCTCCCAGAAGCCGGTCCCCCCCACCCCAGGGCTCTGGGTTGCATCTCTCTGGCTTTCACAAGGGCGTGAAGGCCTCTATATCCCCACCCGGCCCTAGGTGGGTAGCCTCTCCTGGAAAGAACACACTGATCAAGGCAAAACCAATGAGGATCATTTTGTTCTAAAACCACGGAAACTTTCCTTAAGAGGTCGAGCTTGCAGTCACTTGAACGTGACAGAATTGAGAAGAGCTGCCCCACTCCCATCCTCACCTTTCATGGCACAAACACAGCTGAATGGAGCCTTAGCCTCCCGACCTCCAGGTCAGCACCCCCCGCAAGCAACGCCATCCCCGTCCTGGGTCCGCCAGGAGCTGTCATCTGGATGAGGGATTCCGGACGGCCCCAGCCTGAAACCGAACGCCTCCAGGCCCACGCGGAATTTAGCAGCCGTCGGGTCCGAGCTCTGGATAAAGAGAAAGCAGCTGGTCAGGTGGCGGCTTTGCGGAGATGCATCAGAATCACCTGAAGGGCTTGTTAAAACCGAAATCTCCGCGTCCCACCCCCAGGGTTTCCGGTTCTCTGGGTCTGGGTGGGCGCCAGGTGGTATTTCTAGAAAGTTCCCAGGTGAAGCTGATTCTGCTGGTCTGGGGTTATGCTTCGAAATCCCCTGTCCTAGGATACCTCAGTGATAGGCAGGGCCCCAGAAGGGATTCGGCGGAAGACGTCCCCTCAAGACGCTGCTCCAAGGACTCCCCGGGGACCCTCATCTGGCGTCACGGATGCGCTAGATTTTCCCCTGTGGGTCTCGCCAAGACTCCTTCCCAAACTCAGGAGCCGGGACCCACACCGGGGGGGTTTTAGACTGAGTGGTTGTTGTCAGAACTGTTCCAGGACCTCAGACTAAGGAACCGGAGTGAACCAGAAAGACGCAGAGACCCAAGCCCGCCTTCCCGGACCCCGGGGCCAAGGACGGGTTCCCTGCCAGGGCCCATGAAACCCCTCACTCACCTCGATCCCGGTGGACCCGAAGCTGGAAAGACATTGCCACAGTGAGGAGCGTCCTAACATCCTGGTAAAAGGGCCATCCGATAAGGACGATCCCGACTCCGCATCCTGGGACCGCACTGACCACGAGTGAGACCCTGAACGAACTGTAGAAGGCCGCCAGCATCTCGCCGTCCTGGCCTGGGAGGGAAGGGGCGCTGAGCCGCGGGAGGGGGAGCGAGGTTCCGGTCACGGAGGAAAGCGGCCTCGGGGTCAGTGGCCCCTGGAGAGTCTGGGATTCCAGGAAAGCTCAGGGCACCTGCATCCGGGTCCCATCCCCGAGGAGTAACGTGGGAGGCAGCGGGCGAGCTGCGGCCGGTAGGGCGTCAGAGGGCGCGAGCTCCGGGCTCACTCGCCAAACAACGCGCGGAACATGCACAGCTCGACGTAAACGACCTCTGCGATGTGCTCGTCTACCCTAATCTGTCTCAGACTTTGCGCTCTAGGAAGCTCCCAGCGCCTGAGGCGGCGGGGAGCGAGCGCTCGGCCTCTTAGGCGGCCGGGCCCCGCCCCTTCCGCGCGCGCCTCCCGCCTCCCGCCTCCCGCCTCCCGCCTCCCGCCTCCCGCCTCCCGCCTCCCGCCTCCCGCCTCCTCTCCGTGTCGTTGGCCCCGTGAACCAGCAGTTCCCGCGCCGGGATGGTCTCGACCACCGCCTCTGCCTTCTAAGGCCCCGGAAGACCCCCAGGCCCGCCAGGCTGCATTGTGTCGGGGTCTCTGGCCGGCTGCACAGCCACGTGGGGCGGGGGCAGGGGGTGCAGGGGGGCGGCTGAAGAATGGAACCCACGCCCGCTCTGAGGATTCCACTTCCTCAGAGCCTCCATGCCTTCTCGAAGGCCCTCCTCTCGCGCCCAGGTCTCCTGCGGCCCCAGGAACCAGCTGCCCTCCTAGCGGGGGACCAGGGGCTCGGAATCAAGCCTGGCATAGGGGCGTCGCAGCGCGGACCGAGGGCCCGGCCTCCACCGTCCCAGTGACCACCTAAGAGGAGACCAACGCTTCCAGAACCTGAAACAGCTTGTCTGGAGAGAGAAACCTACAGGACGCAATGGAAATGGCCGCTTGACCTCTTTGATCTTCCTCTCAAAACGTATAACCCCAGTAAATCATGAGCAAAACGTCACAGGGCTTCCAAGAGGGGCATCCGGCAATACACCTGGCCAGTGTCCCTCAAAACTGCCAAGGACGTCAAAACCAGTAACCCTCTGGGAAAATGTCACAGTCAAGAGGACCCTAAGGAGACAATGATAATTAAAGGTTATGTGTCCTGGATGGGATCTGGAACAGAAAAGGGATAGCTGGTAAAATGAAGGAAATTCAATAAACTGTGGACTATTTAATAATAGTCCATCACTATTGGTTCATTAATTTTAACGAATATGTCATGCGTTTATTAACAATGTATATAATACACTCTATAATAGGGAATGTTAATAATAGGGAAAACCGTGAAAGGATATAGTATGGAACTCTACTACCTACTCCATTTTTCTATCAATATAAAACTTGTAAAAAGTTAAAATCTAGTAATAAAAATTAAATACAGTTGACCTTTGGTTTGAACTGCGCAGGTCCACTTATACGCGGACTTATTTCAATAGTAACTACTAAAGCACTACACTAGGCAGTTGACTGAATCCACAGATGCAGAAGGGCAGGTAGGGAGGAACCCAGTATATGGAGGGGTGACTAAGTTATGGGTGGATTTTCCACTGTGTGGAGGGTCAGTTACCCTAATCCTGGTGTTGTTAGGAACTATTTACAAATGAAATGATATGTCTAGAATTTGCCTCAAACCAATCTACATTTAGGAAATATAAAAACAAGATTACTGATACTTGTTGAAGCTGAACAATAGATTGGATTCGTTACACTGTTCCTCCACCTCATTTGTGTGTGAAATTTTTCATAATAGAAAGTTTAATAAAAAAAGAATGAGTTAAATCTATATGCCCAGATATGGCGGGGGCGGGGGGGGGAGGGTGTCTGAGCATAGGTTACAAAGAAGTATGGTCAGGAAGGGGAATTTTGCTTGTTTTCTTGTATCAGTCCACACTGTTTATCTTCGTAAGTGTGTAATTAAAAATACAACGTTAATGTGATTATTGACACACCTACAGAGGAAGAAAGTCTATTCAAATGACAATTACATTTTTAGTTGATTCTACAATTTCAAAGGATTTTTTTTTTTTTTAATTTTTATTTTTTTTTGTGGTACGCGGGCCTCTCACTGCTGTGGCCTCTCCCGCTGCGGAGCACAGGCTCCAGACGCGCAGGCTCAGCGGCCATGGCTCACGGGC
>NC_041223.1:83789005-83841549 GCF_002837175.3 Physeter macrocephalus
ATCGGCAGGCGGACTCTCAACCACTGCGCCACCAGGGAAGCCCCCAAAGGATGTTTTTTAATCCCTTAAGAGAATACAAGTCTTCATTTCAATGACCAGACTATAAATCCCGTGAGTTTCCTGCCTTATGTTTTGGCAGTGTATTTGGTTTACCTAGCACATGCCTGGAACTGTGTGGAACTCACACTCACTGCATTAAAAAATATATATATATCACATCTGTGTCAGGAAAAGTTTTGTTTTAAATAAATACATAATTTTTAGATGCAAAGGGAAAATAAATCTTCCTACCTGCCTGCCTACACTAATGCTTCATAAATTGTGATCCATGAAAGAAGTAATGAAACTGTGGAAGCCATTTTAATAAATGAAAAAGTCCAGCAGAGGTACATTTACCAAGAATAAAGCTGCCCAGGATAATGAAAGTGCCAGGTAGTTTGGGGTGTTTTTGTTGTTGGTAGTTGATGTTCTTTCTTCTCCGTGTTTGTCTGGAATTGCAGCAGACACTGTGGTGACTGCTCGCCTTCTGCAGAGCCAAGGTTTAGAGCAGCTGTTGTACCAGGAAGCCCTTGAACTAGCCCAGCTTGGTGGGCTGAGACTCACGGGCATTCCCCAGGTGACAATTCTTCCTATAAACAAGAAAAGGGATTTGGTAAATAATGACTAGGAGGGCATGACACTCAAGTCTTTTTTTTTTTTTTTTTTTTTTTTGGTGGTACGCGGGCCTCTCATTGTTGTGGCCTCTCCCTTTGCGGAGCACAGGCTCCGGACGCGCAGGCTCAGCGGCCATGGCTCACGGGCCCAGCCGCTCCGCGGCATGCGGGATCCTCCCGGACCGGGGCACGAACCCGTGTCCCCTGCATCCGCAGGCGGATTCTCAACCACTGCGCCACCAGGGAAGCCCGACACTCAAGTCTTGAGCGGTTTACTCCCTTCCAAAAGAGAACTTACTCAATTTACAACCCACAGGGCAGAGGTCAGGGGGGAACAGGAAATCAAATGTTCTTCAGAATCTCTGAAGAGAGATAGAACCAGAATCTCTGGTTCTATATTATAGTCTCACTGGCCACTTTGTAATGTTTTTATTAAAGTATAAAGAAAAACAGCACGCCATGACCTGAACAAAAGATAAAGTGTTGTTTTAAATGTCATCACTAACTCTGGTATAAGAAAGAGAAGAGTTTCCTCACCCCCCAGGAATCTATGACCAGGCTGTGTCCACGGGCTTGAGAATCAACCAGCCTCTCTTCCTACAGATCTACGACTACAAAGGAAAGACAGGGCTGCGACTTTCCAAATTCTTAACAATTCAAGTCAGTAAAAACCTCGCTAGCAGAGTGCTGAGAAACCAGCGCGAGTAACATCTGATTATTACTAAATGTCTTGAGTAGCAAATAAAAGGATCTTCATCAAAAAATAGGTTTTGAACAATATGTCTGTAAAGTTCTCAATCTTTTACTTAAAAGAGACAATCAATCAGTGCAGGACCTGGTAAGGAAAAGGAGGTGTTCTTGACCTTTGGCTCCAAAGTCCTGTCAATCATCTTAGACAACTGGGGGAGGAGGCTGACTGTACCCAGAACCGTGCCCCCTCCCCACCCCCAGGCTCAGGGCAGCTGTGAGACTTGTCCTCAAGTAATGGTAGTTATTATGCTGAAACATGATTGGCAGATGAGCTTGGAAGTTCTTTCCTTTCCTTTTTTCCCTTTATCTACTTGATGATCTGCGGGGAATTTAAAGATGAAGACTGCTTTGGGAAAGTGTCCTAAAAATTATAAGACAAAGGCAACTTTACCTCTGAAATGGGACACCCAGGAATAGGGTGCATAGAAAACAGCATAGGGGCTCCCCTGGTGGCACAGTGGTTAAGAATTTGCCTGCCAATGCAGGGGGCATGGGTTTGAGCCCTGGTTCGGGAAGATCCCACATGCTGCGGAGCAACAAAGCCCGTGCACCACAACTACTGAGCCTGCACTCTAGAGCCTGCGAGCCACAACTACTGAGCCCGTGTGCCTAGAGCCTGTGCTCCACAACAAGAGAGGCCACCGCAATGAGAAGCCTGCACACCCCACCGAAGAGTAGCCCCCGCTCACCGCAACTAGAGAAAGCCCACGCACAGCAATGAAGACCCAATGCAGCCAAAAAAAAATTAAAAAAAAAAAAGAAAACAGCATAAATAAGGCTCCAGCCCTACCTGGTGGCCAGCAATGCATCTAACCGCTGAAACTAGAAATTTACCAAACTTGCAGAGATGTAGCATTCCTAACTGAAGGGGGATGGGGATGTGTGTCCATATGTTAGGTTAAAAGGACACTAGTCAAAATAAGCATGATCACACGTTCAGTCTTTGGCAATGCTTGTGTTTTACACCTACGCTCTTAAACGATGACCAGGAAGAACTGATTTTCTCCCTATTGCGGAATTTGTCCCTAACAAAATGTTAGGAGAAAGTTGGCTGTTTATAACACATATAAGTATATTAACAGAAAGAGGACTTCACAGAAAACCCTTGCAAAGAGGAGGGTCTAGAACGGCAGAAAAGCCTCTTAGATAAATAATTTTTTGTACAAGTATGTCTCAAATACCCAAAACTTGAGGATATCTTTTCAACAAATGGCTGCCAGAGGTGGGGGTGGGTGAAGGTAAAAGGTACAAACTTCCACTTATAAAATAAATTAGCCCTGGGGATGTCATGTACTGCATGGTGACTATGGTTCATAATACTGCACTGCATATTTGAAAGTTGCTAAGAAGGAGATCTTAAAACTTCCCGTCATAAGAAAAAAAAATTTATGGGCTTCCCTAGTGGCACAGTGGTTAAGAATCCACCTGCCAATGCAGGGGACACGGGTTCAATCCCTGGTCCGGGAAGATCCCACATGCTGCGGAGCAACTAAGCCCATGCGCCACAACTACTGAGCCTGTGCTCTAGAGCCCGCGAGCCGCAGCTACTGAGCCCACATGCCACAACTACTGAAGTCCGTGCACCTAGAGCCCATGCTCCGCAACAAGAGAAGCCACCGCAATGAAGAGTAGCCCCTGCTCACCGCAAATGGAGAAAGCCCGCGCACAGTAATGAAGACCCAATGCAGCCAAAGATAAATAAGTATTTAAAAAAAAAAAAAGAAAAAAAAATTGTAACTATGTGTGGTGATGGATGTGAACTGGACTTCTTGTGGTGATCAATTCACAAAATATACAAATATTGAATCACTATGTCATACACCTAAAATTAAGGTAATGTTATATGTCAATTACATCTCAATTAAAAAAACATTAGAAGATATCACAAAGTTATCAAATGGATGACAGATTTGAAAAAGATACTTGAACACCAAAAAAAAAACCAAAAACAAACAAGGTATTGATATGTAGACCATGTAAAGAATTGTTCCAAATAAACAAAAACTGGATGGAGATCGCAACAGAAAAAGGGACAAAGAACACAACTAGGCAATTCACAGAAAAGGAAAATAAGTTACTTACAAGTATATGAGATGATCTACCTAACTACTGAGAATCATATATTAAAACAATAAGATACAGAAAAACAAAGTCAGAGGACTGACACTACCTGACTTCAAGACTTACTATAAAGCTACAGTAATCAACACAGCGTGGTACTGGCAAAAGACTAGACAAATAGATCAATGGAACAGAGTCCAGAAATAGACCCACACTAATATAGTCACCTGATTTTTCACAAAGGGAGCAAAGGCAACACAATGAAGAAAAGATAGTATTTTCAACAAACAGATTTTAAAAAAAGAATCTAGACAGACTTTATACCCTCCACAAAAATTAACTCATAATGAATCAAAAATCTAATTTAAAATGCAGTACTATAAAACTCCTAGAAGATAACATAGGAGAAAATTGAGATGACCTTGGGCTTGGTGACAACTTTTTTTTGGCTATGGTATAACTGACCCAGAACACTATATTAGGTTCAGTTGTACAACATAATCATTTGTTATTTGCATACATTGCAAAATGACCACCACAATAAGTCTAGTTATCATCTGTTACTGCACATAGCTACAAAATTTCTCTTTCTTATTTTTCTTGTGATGAGGACTTTTAAGATCTACTTTCTTAGGAACTTTAACATGCAATACAGTATTATTAACTATAGTCGCCACATAGTACATAACATCCCCATGACTTATTTATTTTATAGCTGGAAGTTAGTACCTTGTGACCCACGTCACCCATGTCTCCTACTTCCCCCAAACCCCCAGGCAACCACCAGTCTGTTCTCAGGTATCTATGAGCTTAGCTTTCTTGATTTGTTTTTTTTTTTCAGATTCCACATATGAGTGAGATCATATGGCATTTGTCTTTCTCTGTCTCACTTATTTCACTCAGCATAATGTCCTCAAGGGCCATCTGTATTGTCATAATTGGCAAGCTTCCATTATGTTTTATGGCTGACAGTATTTCATTGTATGTCTTGATGATGACTTTCTAGATGCAACACCAATGGCACGATCCATGAAAGAAATAGTTGATAAGCTGAACTTCATTAAAATTTTAAATTTCTCCTCTGTGAAAGACACTGTCAAGGAAATGAGAAGAAAAGCTACAGACTAGAAGAAAACATTTGCAAAAGACATATCTGATAGAGGACTGTTCTCCAAAACATACAAATAACTCTTAAAATTCAACAATAAGAAAACAACAGATTTTAAAAAGAGAAAAAAGATCTGAATAGACACCTCACCAAAGGAGATATAAAGATGGCAAATAAGCATATGAAAGTATGCTTCATGTCATTCCACATCATATGTCATTAGGGAAATGCAAATTAAAACAGCAACGAGATACCACCACACACCTATTAGAATGACCAAAATCTAAACATTGGTGATGCCAAACGCTAGCGAGGATGTGAGGCAGCAGGAACTCTCATTCACTGCTGATGGAAATAGAAAGGGGTCCAGCCACTTTGAAAGACAGTTTGACGGTTCTTTACAAATCTAAACATACTCTTATCCCACAATTTAAGAGTTTCATTCCTTAGTATTTTCCCCAAAGGACTTGAAAACACATGTCCACACAAAAGCCTGCACACAGATATTTATAGAAACTTTATTCATAATTCCCCAAACTTGAAAGCAACCAAGTTGTCCTTCAGTAGGTGAACAGATAAATAAACAGTGGTCCATCCAGATCATGGAAATGAGCTATCAAGCCACAAAAAGACATGGGGGTGTCAACAGAAAAAAATGCACAACCTAAAGGTTGAGAATTATGTTTCATTCAGCAGACTTACTGAGGACTTGAGCCCAAGATACAGCTTCTCAGATGGCTCTGAGGGACTATTCTGAAGAGTTAAGGAGGAGTCAGGATATATGAGTTTTTGCAAAAAAAAACCCCAAACAATAAAAAATCCCCACCTCCCCCCGCCAAAAAAAAAAACACAAAACCAGGCAGTGGAACATCAAAAGGTTACTGGTAATTAAAGGAAAACCAGGTATCTCAAATTAATGAATTTAGCACTTTTCTATGTATAGGAAAATGCAAGAGCCTGAGCTTATTGAAGTTATTCCTTTGATGTGCACCTTGACTATCTAGGGCTATTACCAGCGGGACAGCAATTTCCTCGGTTCTTGTCCACTTCAGGGAAAGAATTCAGGCGAGAGACCTAGAGCAGTTTTAAGTAGCAAGGAGTTTTATTAAGCAAGAAGGTATGCTCCTGAGAAAAGATGAGAGCAGGCTGCTGTCTATTCAGGCGAGAGACCTAGAGCAGTTTTAAGTAGCAAGGAGTTTTATTAAGCAAAGAGAAGGTATGCTCCTGAGAAAAGATGAGAGCAGGCTGTCTGCCCCACAATGGGGGGTAGGTTTGGGTTTTTTAGAGTGATGGTCCCTCCCTGTGTACTGGGTCATTTGACTGACAATTTGATTGACAGCTTTAGGTTGTATAACTTTTTTCCTAGTGTGCAGGCACTTACCCATAAGCACCCAAGTGATACCCATGGTGGAGGGGGCAAAAACCTCAATGCTAATTTATTACAAATACAGTATAATGAACCCCGGGTTACTCTGAGCCACCGTTTAGGTGTTGGTGTGCCTGAGCCAACGTGTGCTGGCAGATTTATCTTGCCTGGTCCTAATAAGGCTAGAAACTTAGCAGTCCTGGACCACAAAAGGGATGATCTTTTCTGATCACCATTGCCCAGGTGGGGGAGGGAAAGATGACCCTGTCCAGGATGGAGCAAGGACCCACTCATATCTGACTACCTACCTAGTAGGGCCAGTGTGCTGTCTCTTTCCAGTCTGAACCCCTTCAGGGTGTACCTTCAGGGCAGCTGCAGTGGCCAATAGCTTGACGGCCACTGCATCCTTTGTTTACTGAAATGACATTCTTTGTCAACAGAGGAAACTTAAATGCATTTACTAAGTGAAAGAAGCCAATCTGGAAAGGTTACATAGTATATGATTCCAACCATACGACATTCTGGAAAGGGCAAAACTACGAGAGAGTAGAGAGATCAGTGGTTGCCAGGGGTTAAGGGGGAGGGAGGGATGATAGGCTGAGCACAGAGATTTTTAGGGCAGTGAAGCTGTTCTGTATGACACTATAAGGATGGATCCATGTCACTATACATTTGTCAAAACACCAAGAGTGAACCCTGATGTAAACTATGGACTTTCTCAGTGCTAATTATATGTCAATGTAGACTCATCTCTTTCTAACAGATTACCTCTCTGGTTGACTGAAAACAAAAAAAAAAAGCACAACGTGAGAGATGTGAGTTAAGTTTTATTCGGGGCAAATGAGAACTACAGCCCGGGAGACAGCCTCTCGGGTAGCTTGGAGGAACTGCTCCAAAGAGGTGAGGGGAAGGGCAGTATGTATGTGATTTTAGTGAAGGGGGTACGTGTAGTCAAGCACACATTTAGGCAGAAGGTTGCTGCTAGTCACGAGGAGCAGATGTCACCGTTAATGACTGCAGCGCTTTTCTAGATATGAAGAGATGCAAGAACTGGGCTCATGAAATCTTCTCCTAAAAATATCTAACTCTCTGAAGACCTGTTCTGCCAGTTTTTCCCAGAGCACAGAGGGCTTCACCCCTGATCTCCACCCTGAACTCCTTTCAGGGGGTGCTGAAGGTCAGCGACTGCAGTGGCTCGTGACTGCAGAGGCAGATGGCAGTGCCAGTTGGCAGTTGACACTCTGGTAAAGGATGTTTGTAGTTAGGGAGGCTGGGCAAGTGTGTGGCAGGGGGTTTAGGGGAACTCTCTGTACTTTCTGCTCAATTTATCTGTGAACCTAAACTCTTCTAAAAAATAGAGTATTAGGAGTGGGGGTAGGAGTGAGGTAACTCTCAGCCCACTAACCACCCTGAAGTTCTAGAAGAGAAGCTTGACCATTGATAGAGATTTGATGGAGATGTCTCCTGAAGAAAAAAAAATGCACAACCTAAAAGTTAAGAATTATGTTTTATTTGGGGCATTGCTGAGGACTGTAGCCCAGAAACAGCCTCTCAGAGAGCCCTGAGGAACTTCTCCAAAGAGGTATTGGAGGAGACAGGATATATAGGAGTTTTTGCTGAAAAAAAAATGTAGTTAAGCATCAAAAGACTACCACTAATAACAAAAAACAGACATCTCAAGTTAAGGATATTAGTGCTTTTCTCTGAATGGGAAGATGCAAGAGCCTGGGCTCACTGGAACCATTCCATTGATATGCACCTTAACTGCTGTGAAATGAAATTTGCATTTCATTGCAAGACAAGAAAAATTTAAACACAAAACAATGTTCTGTGCCCTTTGGCCTCCTCTCTCCCCTCAGCTGTGCATCGTGTATCAGCAATATGCATCAGCCAAGCTCCCCCTTCGGCAGAAATACCAGCTCCACCATAAAGAGCAACATTCTCCCAAGATTACTGGGACAACTCTTTAAAAGATAACATTCCTTCTCGATCTCCATAAGGGAGTCATATGGCCTTTAGATCTGGATTGTGTAAACTCTCAATAATACCTCATTTGATGTACAGCCCTGTGTCCAAAAAAAACATAACTGTGCCTTGACTTTTTTTTCTTTTTAGTTTTACTTTTTTGGCTGCACCATGCAACATGTGGGATCTTACTTCCCCCACCAGGGATCGAACTTCAAACTCAAAAAAAAAAGGACCACCACAAGACAACCTTTTTTTTTTTTTTAACCTTCAGGTTTCTATTTCCAAAACTTTTCTATGTATTCGCTCAAAGTCTTGTGTTGCTTAGGATTTTTTTTTTTTTAGTGCTGAAAAATCTTCAGTCCAGGGCATGCATGGAATTTATAGCACAGTCTTAAATTTCCAAGCTTGATACTTTTGACACAGATTAACTAACCTAAAGCTGTTTTCTACATTTAGAAGCACTGCCCTTAGGGAATTTCTAGACTTAGGGGCAAGGGCAGTTTTTTTATGCCCCCTCTACACTGCAAAATTGGGGTACATAACTCTACAGTTTATATGCCCACACACAATCATTCACTGCCAACTGATTCTTTAAAGGGTGCACTGGCTGAGGCTAATTTGGGGGCCACAACTGTTGGTCCATAAGGAGACTCAAGCAAGAAGTACAAAAGGGAGACTGTTCACCTAACAGATCAGAAAAAAAAAAAGTTTAACAGGTATCCAGAAGTATCTTGCCAATGCCCTTGCATTCAAAACGTGCCCAAAGCCACAAGGGACCCCCTTGAGGTGACCAGGATCAGAGGCAGCCTCTTCCCTGGAAACCGAGATGCCCCCTGCCCAGACCCCACCTGATCCCAACACGAGCCCCTCCCTGATCTGTAGCATCTTGGGCGCTGCAACAGCCTCCGATCCTGACACCCAATGATTGTCCCATGAGAGCCTATCAGCTCTTCTTACCGGGAAGGAACACATCTGCAAGGCAGGTCAACCTTTGTAGATACTCTTGGCCTCTGTCCACACGGAGCTGAGCCAACTGTACCTCCTGACCCTCCAAACAGGAGGAAAGTCATTTATGGGTGTCTAGTTTTTCAAAATCAGAGGGCCAATGGTTTTAACAATCATCATTTCTTGGGGATGTGGGAAAGGTGGGACTGATTTCTCCTCCAAAATCCTGGGCAGGAGCTGTGCTGAGTGGTCCATGACTTCCAGGCCGGAGTACTGGTGCAATTCTCAAAGGGTGGAAGAGAGGGTGTCAGGATGCCAATAGGGTACCTGCCTAGTCTCTTCCTCTCCTCCAAATGAACTTCAATAGCATGCCAAAATGTACCTTTGCTTCCTGGTGACCTAAAGGCTGTATGGCCTCCAAAGACCCCAGGAAACACACACACCACCATGCATTTCCAGGAGGCAGGAAAGCAGTGCCCTTGACCAAGGACTTCCCAGCTGCCCGCACTGAACCTTCAATGGGAGAACAGGGGCTGGAGGCTGGAGCCCCTCCTCCATAAGCCTGGGAGGGAGCAATCCCGCTCCAGTCCTGCAGCCTGTCCTTCATGCATTCAAGAAATCATGTTTGGGCCTCCCTGGTGGCACAGTGGTTGAGAGTCCGCCTGCCGATGCAGGGGACGCGGGTTCGTGCCCCGGTCCGGGAGGATCCCACATGCCGCGGAGCGGCTGGGCCCGTGAGCCATGGCCGCTGAGCCTGCGCATCTGGAGCCTGTGCTCCGCAACGGGAGAGGCCACAGCAGTGAGAGGCCCGCGTACCGAAAAAAAAAAAAAAAAAAAAAAAGAAAAAGAAATCATGTTTGACTGCCCATGGTGTCAGACGTTGTTCTAAGACTTGATATCCTCACTACAACCCATGCGACGGATCTTATCCTATTACAGACGGGGAACCAAAGCACAAGGCTCATGGTTCCATCGCTAAAGAGGCTGAGCCAAGATCCAAACCCAAGCAGCCAAGCTGGTGTTCTTGTCTTAGAAAACTGTCCTCAATATTTAGTATTACATACTGTCTATTTTTTTTTAATCTCAGCTTTTCTAGAGTTTACATTCCAGTGGAGCAGAGGAGGAAAACGAACGGTTAGCTTGTCAGTCATGTTTAAAATGCCATGAACAAAACTAAAGTAGGTCAAGCAGAGACAGTGGGGAAGGAGAGGACCTCTGGAGGGAACATGGACCACCGGGATGAAGGGAACAGAATCATTCAAGAAACAATGAGAGGGAATTCCCTGGTGTTCCAGTGGTTAGGACTCCGCACTTCCATTGCAGGGGGCACGGGTTCAATCCCTGGTCGGGGAACTAAGATCACGCAAGCCACTTGGTGTGGCCAAAAAATTTAATACAAACAAGTGAGAAGTGTTCTTAGCAGAAGAGCAAAAATAAAAGCCCTGAAGTGGTAACAAGACGGTTTGTCTGAGGGGCAGTAAAAGGATGAGGAACTGGAGCAGAGATGAAGGCAGGCGGCAGGTTACACAGGGCACTCTAGGTCGGGGCCAGGAGCTTGCGTTAGGTTGGCTGAGAAACTTTGGAGAATTTTGGAGTTCCTTTTGGAGGAGGGGCCATCTGATTAACGTTTTAAGAATTAAGTCTTCAGGGAGATCAACTAGGTGCTAAAAAAAAAATTAAGTCTGGCAGAGGAGTCGACTGTGAGATGACTAAAAGAGAACCCCCCGAGACCTGATAGGAGCCTCTTTCAGGAGTTCTGGCAAGGCAGGCTGGCGCTGGGGTGGGGTAGGCAGCTGGACAGGTGCAGGAAGGGCTCAGGTTGGAAGTCAAGTTTTCTGGGTTCGAGCAGGGAGTCCTTTTGGGTGGTCAGGCATCAAGGACGGCTTCTAGTTTGGGGCCTGAAACACTGGCCCAAAATGCTGGTGCCATTCATTTACTGAGTGAGAATGAGAACAGCTGTCTGATGGACAGGCCACATGCCTCTTGCAGAAAATGGCTCCTTGCTAATTTTTCTCCCCCATTTTTGTGCAATTGCTCCAAAAGATAGTCAACACTTGTTTCTGGTATGATGCTTGCTCTAAGTACCCTACGTAAATCTCACAACTCCGCCTGAGGTCAGATGCTATTATCTTCAATTTAGAGCCTGAGCAGGGAGAGGGGGTAGGAGGGTGAATGTGGCTAAGGTCACAGGGCCAGAAAGCTCCCTGAGGGGATTGATTCTGGCTTGTGAACTACCAGGCTGGTCTCTACTAGGGAAAACTGTAGCCCCCGTTCTGATGGCCCCTCTACCCTCAGGAGTGAGCCCCACCTATGGTAATGCTTCATCCACCCTGTGTGAGGTTCTCCTTTCCTGTACACCTATCTGTAAGGCTGAATTTTCTTCACACTCCAATCTAAATAATGTGCAGCAGTAGGCTGAACGCAAATGAGAACCCAGACAGCAGTCTCCAATTTAGTTTACAAGGATATGAAACTCTCAGTGCCAGAATATCACATCTCTCCTAGGTTGTCTGATTTTCTGGTCAGAGCTGCATCTCAGAACTTGACTCCTAAACTCTTCCTTTTTCTCTCCAGACCCTTTTCCCCCCTGTGCTCTGGCACCTCTTTCTAGCCTTAGGGGTTTCACTAAGGGTTAAACTCCAGGACCACCTCACCTGTGATGTTATCGCCAACACCTCAACTACACATCAAGACACATCAAGAAACCTCTTAAAATTTTACTCTGTAATTAGCAACCTTGGGGGGAAGGACATGAGGACTTAAAGGCAGAGGCAGAGACCAGAAACAAGCTGGGTGTTCCTTGTCAGGCTGGAGCAGAGTTTAAACCAGACCCCCTGCAGCTCTGGCTGCAGCCTCCTCTTTACCTTACGGTCCCAGGTTGGTCTGGCTGCAAACTGGCTTCCCTTCATCCGAGGAGCTAGGTCGAGTGAATTCATGGCTTCCTCAGGTTGCAGCATCCCTGCACCAGAAAACCACAGCAGGCACGTGTGAGGGGAGAGGGTAAGAGCCTGAACAGTTCTCTGCCTCTTTCCAAGGTTCCTTTCTGGGACTTCCCAGCTAGGCGTCCTGGGCCTAGGATTCTCGGGAACCTCAGAATCTGGGACCAACTGGGCTCATTCCAACATGGCGGGTGGGGAGACCGCGGCCCAGGAGGCCAGCCCCGGCCACCTCTCACAGCCTTACTCCAGGGTCCCTAGGACCAAGGGCCGGCACTGCCAAGGAGTCTGGGGCAGAGCCTGGACACAGAGGCCTCCCGGGGTGAGTGCTGGCCGAGGTGCTGTTGGTGGTTGCCCGGAGGAGATAGTTAGGGAGGGGTGAGGAGGGCTGGAGGGGCGGGAGCCAGGCCGCCTGCACAGGCCGGTCCAGGGCACCTGGTCATGAGGCCTCTCAACCTGCTTGTGCCGCTGGCCGTGCCGCTAGGCCACGGACTGGAGCATCCACTTGGTCTGGAACTTGCACAAGAGCCATAAACCATGACTTCGGCGAGGTCCGAAGTTTCCAGACCCTTAATCTGGAACATGGCTTTGCTCACCTGCTCGACGAATGGGATTCGAGATCCGTCGGGGCCTGTTTAGGTGAGAAGATGAGCGCTCGGGCCCAGGAGGGCCGGGGCACCCGGGTCAGGACTGGGCTCACTCACCGAACACGGCTTCCAGCAGCCCCGTCTGGACCTGGAACACCGCGGGCTCCTTCAAGACTTCGGGAGTGCCCACCCAAGGTGGGATGTCGTTCCGCTCGGGAAGCTTCCCCATCTTCGGGTCGTCTAAACCAACACTGCTCGGAGCTCGGACCTAGACTGGGCAGGACAACGCCTCCGGCGGAAAGTTAAGCACCAGGGCGAGCCACGCCCCGCGCCCCTGGCCAACCCCAATCCAGGCCCCGCCCCCGGTCCGCCCCGGGCCCAGCAGCGCAATCCCGCACTCGAAGAGCCATAAACCATGACTTCGGCGAGGTCCGAAGTTTCCAGACCCTTAATCTGGAACATGGCTTTGCTCACCTGCTCGACGAATGGGATTCGAGATCCGTCGGGGCCTGTTTAGGTGAGAAGATGAGCGCTCGGGCCCAGGAGGGCCGGGGCACCCGGGTCAGGACTGGGCTCACTCACCGAACACGGCTTCCAGCAGCCCCGTCTGGACCTGGAACACCGCGGGCTCCTTCAAGACTTCGGGAGTGCCCACCCAAGGTGGGATGTCGTTCCGCTCGGGAAGCTTCCCCATCTTCGGGTCGTCTAAACCAACACTGCTCGGAGCTCGGACCTAGACTGGGCAGGACAACGCCTCCGGCGGAAAGTTAAGCACCAGGGCGAGCCACGCCCCGCGCCCCTGGCCAACCCCAATCCAGGCCCCGCCCCCGGTCCGCCCCGGGCCCAGCAGCGCAATCCCGCACTCGCCCGCCCCGCGCCGCCTTGGTCTCCGGTGGACTGTCTAGGGCGCTTCCCCGCCCCACCTCCGGCTCTCGAGCGCGGGTGGGCCCAGCTGTCTCCGAGTTGACTCGGGCTCCCACCTGCTTTGACTCGTTTCCTCTGCACCAAAATCCCTTCACCCTGGGAGTGAGTGGGGAGACGGCGCTAGAAACCCTTGTTATTCTAGAAACAGTGGCTGGGCCTGAACCTCGGAAAGCAGTACAGGTTTGGGGGTGCGACGGCCACCCAGCTGCCAAATCGAGTCCCTGCCTTCCACGTTCCAAAAGGAGGGTGTGTCTTCCCTTGGCCTAAGGGAGCCGGACCCTGGGAGTTCACTGCATGGCGACCCCTGCAACTTCAGGGGACTGAGGAGTCACTCCTGCCACTTAACAAAGAGGAAAACGAGATTCCGATATTCATTTTCTTCCAGGGTCCTGATGGGGGTTCTGAAGTGCCCCACGGTTCACGTTCCTTGAAGCCCCTGAGTCTGGAACTTTTGAATCTACCCGGATTTCGAAGCTCACGTGGCCTAAACTATGTGGTCCGGCCTTCAGGCCCTAAAATAAACTTGTTTTATTCATTTAAAAAACAGATTGCTCTAAAAACACTGCACTAGATCTATCCGATGGGGGTGTGTTTCAATATTTAGGGCTTCACAGACAGAGATGAAGCTGGCTTTTCCCAAGATCATGTTCTGATAACATCTAATGTCCCCTCAGCAGCCTTCATGGCCACTTATTAGGGCAGACCTCTTCACCTGCAATCAAAACCTGTGGGTTGGTTGTTCTTTTGCAGCCACCAGTGTAATCAATTCAGATAATAATCAATGGCTAACTATCAAATGAAAGGTTATTAACTGGATATTGAAGAGTTCTGGAAAGCCTAGCCCATAGATTATGAATTACAAAGAAGAAAATATTCCTTCACAATAGCGACTTGCAGGGCAGATGCCACCTTAACCAAAGACCCCAATTAGCATCACCAGCCGTGGGACCAGTGGACTACTGGTTTGTCAAAGCCATGAAAACAAAAAAGCAGATCGTCTTATTAATAAAGAGACAACCAAGTGCTATGCATGATTCAAACCCTGAATCAAAGACAGAGAAAGAACATTTCAGGACAGTGGAGGAAATTTTAACATGGGCTATATTGTAAAATAGTATTTGACTGTATGTTCTACAATATACAATTTCTAGAGTGTGGTGCCTTTATTACATAAGAAAAGGTCCTTGTTCTAACAAGAAACATGTTGAAATATGTAAAGTGTTGATATCTACAATTCACTTACAAATAGTTCAGCACCCCCCAAAAATGAAACCCCCAAATTATATATATATATATATATACAATTTCTAGAGTGTGGTGCCTTTATTACATAAGAAAAGGTCCTTGTTCTAACAAGAAACATGTTGAAATATGTAAAGTGTTGATATCTACAATTCACTTACAAATAGTTCAGCACCCCCCAAAAATGAAACCCCCAAATTATATATATATATATATATAGAGAGAGAGAGAGAGAGAGAGAATCAATGTGACAAATAGCAACAGTTGGTTCTCAGTGAAGGATATACAGAATTCTTTCTACTCTTCCATAGTTCTCAATTTCAATGAAAGGGAAATAAAGTACTGATGTGTCAGGTAGCTAATAAAAAGTAACTCGTCTGAGGGAAAAACAAAGTGTAAACCATCCCCTAGTGAGGACTTCCTTTATCATGCTTTCTAAATACCCCCATCCCCCATATACACACCATTTCTTTGGCTGGAAGTTCAACATGGTATTTATTTATTTATTTTTGGCTGCGTTGGGTCTTCGTTGCTGCGCGCGGGCTTTCTCTATTTACGGCTAGCCCGAGGTACTCTTCCATGCTGTGCACTTGTTTCTCGTTGCGGTGGCTTCTCCTGTTGTGGAGTACAGGCTCTAGGCGCGTGGGCTTCAGTAGTTGTGGTGCACGGGCTCTAGAGCACAGGCTCAGTAGTTGTGACGCACGGGCTTAGTTGCTTGGCAGCATGCGGAATCCTCCCAGACCACGGATCGGATCGAACCCATGTCCCCTGCGCTGGCAGGCAGATTCTTAACCACTGCACCACCAAGGAAGTCCCTCGATATGGTATTTAAAGAAGCAGATAGATGAGCACAGGAATTGCGTCCAACTTAAGAGTATTAGAGAGAAGCCTGCATAATTATACACACTTATTTCAAACTTGTTAACACTGTACAAATTTATACAATAAACAACCGGGACAAATTACAGGCTCAAAAAGTATGACTATCAAACAAATTTGTATACTAATGACTAACATCCTTTCTAAGGAGTTTGTTTACGCTTAGAATCAGCACAGGCGTGGCACATCAGCAGTTTATAGGCACCCATTCATTTCCCCACTCCTATCAAGGTTTCTCAGCTGTTTGCCTTGCCACTGGAAGAAGTGACTCTGGATTGATTTTTCATGAACAGACGTTGAACCTACAATTGCAGGTTCAAATTGCTGGTAGGAGAGTAGTGTGATTTACTAAGGGGAGTTAGATTCCCCCCTCCCTGAACCCTCCTCAAAAAGGTGCCACCAACTCCTTCCTGCTTGGGGGATAGGGATTCCTATCTTAATTTTTTTTATCCCCAGGAAGCAGTTGTTTCTGTGTCTCCAGGCCCACCTTTAGCTTCCGAGCCTGGCTCTGTGAGTACACATGAGACGAAACCACTTAAAATTCACTCTCAATCCCAAATATGACCTGCCAGCAGCTTTTCATTTGAAGCAGGTGGGAACCTCAGGTTCAGCCTGAGGGAGGGGATGCTCCCTCTCTCCCACTCTGAGTACATAGACTGCTGGGCAGAGAACATGGAAAGTGGGCAGTTGGCAGGGAGCTCACGAGGTCCCCCACCACGGAACTCAGAGGTCAGGCAGGTAAGTGCCAGGTGCACTGAACCAGAGGTGCCAGAGGCAGCCAGGGCTCTTCCTCTGGGCCTTCTGGAAACTCGGGGCACCTCCCGGTCAGCCACACCTGGCGTTCCAGCCATCCACCCCTTGGCGTGTCAGCGTGAGCCCGAGGGAACCCCCGAGAGCGCATGGCTGGGCACGGTCCCCAGAGGGTCACGCCTTGCAGCCCGAGGACACACAGCGGCCTTTCATCTGGACCATCACTCAGGAACTGACCCGGGGCCCCTGGGGCAGGGCCAAACTGAGAGAAGGCTGCAGAATCCCGGGGACGCTGCCACAGTAAAGGCAGTCCCGGCGACACGCATTCCTCCCTCCTCTTTCTGAGGAAAAGGCCACCAAAAAGGCCAGCAACTCTTTGGCCAGGGACCCTCCGCCCTGCCACGGGCGCGGGATTTTACCGGAGTTTCCAGGAAGTGCTCCCCCAGGCCCAGCGCAGTCACCGCAGCCCAGATCCCCATGAGCAGTCCGTCTTCCCCCTCCTCCGCCCCTGTGCGAAGATTCTAGCCCATCACTCGGGTCCGATGCAAGGTCTGCGCGGGGGAGCGGGCACGACCCCCACGAGCTTCGCGCTTGTGTCTGGAAACACACCCACCGCCGGCACCCGAGCGGCCCCGCTTCTCCAGTCTCCGGACGCGACCCGCCCAGCGCCTGCACCTCGTCTCCCGAGAGCCCAGCGCCGGGAACGCCCAGGCCTCCCGCGCCCGGTTCCCGCGCCGCCGCCCGCGGAGACACGTCCGGGGACGTGCTTCCCGGCTCCGGCTCTGCCTCCGGAGCTCCGGAAGACTGCGGCAGTGCCCGAGCCGAGAGTGCGGGGGAGGCGGAGCGGCGGGGCCGGGGGTGGAGGAGCTCCGGAAGCGACTGTGAGGGCGCCTGCGGCCGGCACCTGCGGACCCTTGGCGCGCGCCCTTCCACGGGCGCCGAGGACCGTGACCTCGCGTCGCCCAGCGCGTGGGGCAGTGCCGAGTCCAGAGGTCCCCGGTTCCCCCTCGGGAGGAGCCTGAGGAGAGGAGAGCGGGCGCGGAGGCGCGCCCCGCAAAGCGCCGTCGGAGGGAGGGCGGCGAGCGGGGGTCACGCCGGGCGCGGTGGAGCCCGCAAGCCCGACCCTAAGCGCAGCGCAGACTCCAGCAGGGGCGGCGACCAGGGACCCAGGCGCGAGGCCCACCGCCTGGAAAGTCCCCGGCCCGACTCTCTCCGAAGACGGGTCCGGGCAGCGACACCCCGACGTGCGTCCCCGGGGGCCCCGCGAGCCTGCGGGCTCCGGCCGACACCCGCGCCTGCCAGGCCTCCGCGGCAGGGAGAGCCGGGGAGGTCGACGCACTCCTCCATTTCCACTCTCTCCGCCTCGGCTTGGGCCACGTGCAGGCCGCGGTGGGCGGAGAGGATGAGCTCTTTCCACGGGGCTCTGGGGACCCCAAGGGCCGATGAGCGAGGCCGGCGCTCAGTCTCAGCGCGACCCCGCGCTTGCTGGAGGCCTAGCCAGGCAGCTGCGGTCAGGCTGGCTTAGGGCCAAGGGCAATGAGCAGGGACACTCAGCGAGCCGCCCTCTGCCACAGGCCGCTGGCGGCCACTTCCAGCCTCCAGGCCTGCACGACCGTCGGGGCTTCCCGTTTCTTAGGTCTCAGTGTAACCCGCGGGGGAGGGGGCACAGTGCGTCTGAATCCTGAAACCGGAGGGAGGGGACGACCTGAGAGAGAGTATAGTGAGAACTCTCCACTAGAGTAGGTCCAACTCTGTAGCTTATTTACAAACGATTTTAAGTTGCTTTGATTACGGCTCTATCTATGATACTCAGTCCAAATTTACTCTCCGATTTTGTTGGCTTCCATTTATCTACTGCCCTGAACAAATCAGAATAAACCATTAGGCTCATTAAACATATTTGAGAGTGCTTCCTTTATAGATAAAAGGACACAGAAAGAATTAGAGATAAAAGGACAGGAGAATTTTTAATACTCTGGCTATTTATTGACCTACTGCTTTTCAAAAATGTCCCTTGAACATCTGGAAAAAAATCACTTGATTAAACTAAAAATGGTTCCCAATTGCAGCATCCAGATTTCAGTTGTTACTTTATTGCAAAACACTGTATTTAAAAGTTAAATGTTTTTTAATGCGTACAACCAAATAGAATCTGTTGTTCCCTGGATTTTTAGGTAACAACACACCCTGTGGTACTAAGAGATGAGCTTCTCAAGCTTGAATGTACAGAAGAGGCACTTGGGGGTCTTGTTAAAATGCAGGTTCAGTAGGTCTGGGGCAGGCCTAAGATTCCTCATTTTTCAGTTTCTTGGGGAATGCTCATGTTGCTAGTTAATGGATCACATTTTGAGTAGCAAGGTTATTGATACCTCCACTATCTACCTAAAACCACGTCTAGAACATAAAAACCAGCAGATAGAAAAGTGTGAGGTAATTAGCAGGTTATCTAGTGCAAGCTCTCTCAAGCTCTGTATAACAGCATGTGCTGGCCACCATCCATTTTCAACAGGAGGGAATCCCTTAAATAGCCTGCCTTACCCCCCAGCCCCCCACCAGGTCCCTCCTCCAGGTCCCCAAGTAGAAAGGGGATTATTCATTGCCATTGGTCAATTGCCACACCGGCATGTGAGCCCAGATATTCTGATTTTTTGGCGAAATTTCCCATTTTTATAATGTTGGCACCTGATTCAAAAGGTAGAACCTGAAACTAACACAACATTGTAAATCAAATATATTCCAATATAAAATAAATTCTTTTTTAAAGGTAGAAGAAAAAAATGGTGTGGGTACAACAAAACACCTGTAAGAATCACTAGGCCTGGGATTCCCCGGTGGTGCAGTGGTTAAGAATCCGCCTGCCAATGCAGGGGACACGGGTTCGAGCCCCGGTCCAGGAAGATCCCACATGCTGTGGAGCAACTAAGCCCGTGTGCCACAACTACTGAGTCTGTGCTCTAGAGCCCTCGACACACGACTGCTGAGCCCACGTGTCACAACTATTGAAGCCCAGGCGCCTAGAGCCTGTGCTCCGCAAAAAAGAGGAGCCACCGCAATGAGAAGCCCACGCACCACAACGAAGGGTAGCTCCTGCTCGCCGCAACTAGAGAAAGCTCGCGTGCAGCAAGGAAGACCCAATGCAGCCCCCAAAATAATAATAATAAAAATAAAGAAAGAGATTTATAAAATATTTTTTTTAAAAAAAGAATCACTAGGCCTGTGGAAACTGGTTAGCAAACTCCAAAGTGTGCTGTTCCTTCCAGGTACACCTGTATCCTCAGCCTCTGAGAAACAGTGTGCTTCCAAACCTGTGTGATGCCTCAGGTCTAATCCCTCACTGCTTCCTCTCTATCCCAGATTCTCCCCAGCCTTCAGGGGCACAGAACCCGCTTTGCTTCCATCTTGTTCTCCATCAACTCTCTCCAAGTTGATATACAGGCTTAATGCAATTCCTATTAAAGTGCCAGCAAGGTTCTTTCATAGATGTAGGCTAGATTATTTTAACATTTACATGAAAAAATAAAGGAACTTGAATAGCTAAGACAATTTTGAAAAAAAAAGATCAGTGTGCCTAAATTTAATTATTATTATATAGCTATAGTAATCAAGACTGTGCAGTGTTGGCAGATTAAATGTGAAATGTATAGCTATAAAACATTTACAGGAAAACATAGGAGTCAATCTTTGGGAACTAGGGTTAAGCTAAGAGTCCTTAGACTTGTCACCAAACAAGTTGATCCATAAGAGAAAAAACTGATCAATTGGACCTCACCTAAAGGTTTTGTGGAAAAGCCTGTTAATAATATGAAAAGGCATGGGCATTTCCTGGTGGTTCAGTTGTTAGGACTCCGCACTTTCACTGCCAGAGAGCACAGATTCGATCCCTGGTCAGGGAGCTAACATCCCACATGCAGCAAAAAAAAAAAAAAAAGGCAAACTACAATTGGGAGAAAATATTTCCAAATCCTATATTCAACAAAGGACTAATATCAAGAATATATAAAGAACTCTCAAAACTCAAGAATGAAAAAAATCAATGCAATTAGAAAATAAGCAAAAGATACTTCAGTGCACACAGGATACACATATGGCTAATAAACACATGAAAAAATGTTCCTCATCATTTGCTGTTAGGGAAACATAAATTAAAACAGTATACAACTATCAGAGTGACTAAAATAAAAATCAGGGCCAACCCCAGAGCTGGTGAGGATTCAGAGAACTAGATCACTCATTCATACATTGCTGGTAGAAGGAAAAATGGTACAACAACTTTAGAGACAATCTGATAGTTTCTCCAACGATTGAACATATCGTTACCATATGACCCAGCAATTCCTCCCCTAGCTATACACCCAAGAGAAATGAAAATGTATGTCCACGCAAAACCCTGCACATGAATGTTCACAGCAGCTTCACCTGTAATAGCCAAAAGCTGGAAACAACACATTCGCTTCAACAAGTGAATGGATAAACAAACTGCGGTACATTTATACCATGGACTATTAGTCAGCAAGAAAAAGAAACCACTGACAGAAGCAACAACCTGGGGACTTCCCTGGCGGTCCAGTGGTTAAGACTCTGCGCTTCACTGCAGGGGGTGCGGGTTTGATCCCTGGTCAGGGGACTAAGGTCCCCCATGCCCCCTGGCGCAGCCAAAAAAACCCAGAAAAATAAATCCCCGAGATCACAGTCTAGTGGTAGTAGTGCTGGTGATGAGGAAACAGACATGTAAGCCAGACTGAGTAAAATACATACCTGCTTGGATAAGGGTGTAATTTGGAAGAAATGAAAGCAAGTCAGGAGGGTGAAGTTGTGATTTCAAATCCAGAGCACATGGAAGGTCTCCCTGAGAACCACGTACAAGTCATGAAGATACTAGTGGTGGCGTGGGGACTGGAAGGGGCCAGAGCTACACACTCATGAGGAAAGAGGGACAGTTCAAGGGCCCTGAAGCTAGAGCATGGGGCAGGGTAGGGGTACTGTCTAAGGAACTGGCGCTGGGACTAGAAAAAGTGGGGACACATCAAAGAGGGCGGGGATCCCGCTGTAAAACTTTCAGCCTGTATTCAGAGAAAAACAGGCAGCCTTTCAGTGTTTAAGTGACTCAGTTTAATGTCCCTTCGATGGAATTCCTCTGGCCCTTGTGTTGGAGAAGAGACCTAAGGGGTATGAGGGCAGACAGGAGGCTGCTGCAGTGCCCAGAGGAGAGCTGCGCGCGGCTTGGACCATGTGGTAGCAGGGAGCTGGTAAGAAGCGACTAGACTTTGGATACACCCTGAAGTTCCACCTAAGAGGATTTGTTGAAGGGTTGGGTTAAAAATAAAAAAATAGAGAAAGAAATCTTAGAAGGACTCCAAGGTTTGGTGCTGGAAATTCTGAAAGATGGCATTGCTGTGAACTGATGTGGAGAAGACCACAGGAGTAGCAGGCGTGCTCACAGTGTGGTGAGGGCAACTTGATGATTAATTACAGGGAAGCCTGAGGGGCTGGGAAAGTGAGTCCGGCGTCGTTGGCATAGCCATGTGATTTAAAGCCAGGAGACCGCAGGGACCACCGGGGGGATAAGTGGTAGCGATTGGGAGAGAAAGTGGGGAGCCTGTCCCTCGGGTCTTTGTAGGGGGTGCGGGGAGGTGACGGGGAGGGGAGGGCCTGGCCCCCGCGCTTCCTTTTTCCTGCTCACACCAAGTAAGGCGATTTGCCCCAGCCCTCGTGGGACCGGATCCTGAACAGGACGCCTCTCTGTCCCGCCCCAAGTCCCAGCCCCCGCGCCCAGACCCAGCCCAGTCCGGACCTTGAGAACCTGAGACCTGAGGGTAGGGTCGCGATAGCCACCCGGGAAGTCTGAGGTCCGGCCGCCAGCGCCGCCGCCCGCAGCGCGAGCCAGGTGACCCACACGGTCCGAGCAGCCACGGAGACGGAGGGGGAGACCCTGTGGGCCCCGACGCCCCTCCTCCCCTGCGTCCTTCCGCGCTCTTAGGCGCTCACTGGGTGCGCTGGACGGCGCGCGACTCCGGCCCCCAGGAACTGTCGGGGGCGCGGCGGTGTCTGCCCAGATCTAATCACTTTCTCTCCAAACTCCGGACCTTAGAAAGGAATCCTGAAACGCGCGCTCTTCCCGGAACAGAGCTGCTCAGGAGACCGCGTTTTAAATCGGAGGAGGCTAGAAGCCTCATCTCGCTTCACAAGACGCCACTTCGGTTCCCGCCACTAGGACGATTCCCGGGAAGGGTCTAGGGTCCTCGGCGTCTTCACGGGGAAACACCCCGCCCAAGAGACACGTGGCCCCAGTTTTTCCTACAAACCACCTTCAGTCCAGAGCGAGCTCAGGTCCCAGGGGCGCCAGAGCACCGGCCCGGAGTCGTCCCCCAACCCTGGGGCGGCTGTGCGCGCGGTCGGGGTCCCGCGGGTTCCCGTCCCCTCGTTTCTCCAGGGTCTTGTCGCTGTCCCCGGGGACCTCCCAGTGGAGCCACTGGTGATGAAGCCCAGCCACGCGGCCCTTAGAAGCGGAGGAGATGTCAGCCTCAACTCAGCAGTTCCTGGAACAAGAAGCAGCTAACCTCACGTTCTCCCCCTTCATCATTGAGCCCCTTTATGTTGCTGCATTCTGCCTTTTAAAAACCCTCCCCCCCTCCGTAAGGAACATAACAATATGTATTCACTAAGACAATTTGCAAAGTGCAGATTTTCCCCAGGGGAGGAACTTAAGTCTCCTTGGAAAACTTCTAATAACCAGAGACACTCTTGCCAGAGGGAGTAGGACTGAGCAGTCCTTGGCAAGTGCTGGATGTCATAGCCTGGCCTGAGCCTTCAGTTTTGTGCCCCCCGCGCGATCCCGGATAAAACCCAATCCTCCGCCACTCGGGGCTGAGTGTCCTCCTCCTCTCCAGCCGGGTACCCCTCGGCGCCCACCGATGCCGCCTTCCCACTGTCCGCCTCTATGGTAGCTTGATTTCTGCTTCTTTTTTTTTAAAATAAATTTATGTATTTATTTTTGGCTGGGTTGGGTCTTCGTTGCTGCGCGTAGGCTTTCTCTAGTTGTGGCGAGCGGGGGCTACTCTTCGCTGCGGTGCGCGGGCTTCTCATTGCTGTGGCTTCTCTTGTTGAACCCGGGTGCCCTGCGTTGGCAGGCAGATTCTTAACCACTGCGCCACCAGGGAAGCCCGATTTCTGCTTCTTAAAGTGGCTACTTCTCCAACATTCCTCAATATCCTCTTGCAAAAGGGGATTCTTGTTAGGATATGGAAGGGCAGAATTTCAGTGCTGGTTAAGTCAAACTCTGGAAGGTTAAAACCTTGAACACTTTGAGTTATTTCAATACATCATTTTGAGAAAATCTTATAACCAAATGTTAAAGGTCATTGCTGCTGTAGGACTGGGTTGAAGCAAGCATCATCCTACGTGATGTCCTAGGAAGTCTCACCATTTCACGTGCTCTGCTTCCCACCTCACCCCACCCCCTGCATTTTCCATCAATAATTTTTTAAATGTTTATTTTATATTGTTGTAGAGTTGATTAACAATGTTGTGTTAGTTTCAGGTGTAAAGCAAAATGACTCATCTATACACACACATGTATCTATTCTTTTGCAAATTCTTTTCCCATTTAGGTTATTACGGAGGATTGAGCAGAGTCCCTGGGCCATACAGTAGGTCCTTGTTGTCAATGATGTCTTTTGAAGAAGGAACACAATGTATATGTACTGGTTTTCTCTAAAAATAAGTTCCAATGGTATAGTGCTGTAAAAATGGTTCCATCTCAATGGGGCACCATTTGGCAACATCTTATCCATTGAAATGTAAAAACTCTTTAACCCAGCAGGTCTGCATTTAGAATTTTATCCCATAGATATACTCCCACATGTACAAGGATATATATTGCAACAGCGTGTCTGATCAAAGCAAAACACAGAATACAAGGTAAAGATTCATGAACAAGATAAATACACATTTACAATGTAGGAAGCCCTAAAAACTAAAAAGCAGTGAAAAAGACAAAAGTCCTCATCCTCATGAAATTTCTATTGTAGCATGAGAAAGAAAAATAGAAATAAATCTGTAGTATCTCAGGTGAAGTCAGGTTCAATATGGAACCATCCTCAAGATACATTGTTAAGTGAAAAAATACTGCAAACTGTGTACTGTATGCTACCATTTGTGTTTAAAAGCATATATGTACATGTATCTTTGTATTTGCATAGAAGAGCTTTGAAAAGATAGTGTTTAAATGAGGAAAAGAGACTTCATTGTATAGCCTTTGGACCATGTATATTATCCATTCAAAATACTTTAAAGGCTTCCCTGGTGGCACAGTGGTTGCAAGTCCACCTGCCGATGCAGGGGACGCGGGTTCGTGCCCCGGTCCGGGAAGATCCCATATGCCGCGGAGCGGCTGGGCCCGTGAGCCATGGCCGCTGAGCCTGCGCATCCGGAGCCTGTGCTCCGCAACGGGAGAGGCCACAACAGTGAGAGGTCCGTGTACCGCAAAAAAAAAAAAAAAAAAAATTCACTTGCAACCTGTTTTTACATTTTTTTTTGTTGCCCACTGCTCTTAAGCTCCACCTGAAAAAAAGTATTTCTCATTTTCATCAACCCAGCACAGTAGACACCAGCTTCTACTACCACAATTACCTTGAATGCTTCCACTTCATATTTCAGTCTGGTTATCAGCTTGCAAGTGTTTATTTCTTTCTTCAGCCTGTACCAATTTTTCCTGCAATTCTGCTTCTAATTCTCTGCTTCCTTCCTGGAATTCAGATAGTTCATTCCCAGCTTCCTGGAAGCTAATCAGAAACAAAGCAGGAAAAAAAAAGAAAAAAAGAAAGAAAGAAAGTAGGAAAGATAAGTTACACTAGAAACCACGAGGGTCATCTTGAAGATGATTATGCCTATATCAATTTAATAATTTTTGCCTGAATGCTATCACTACTACTCCAAAATATAAAAAACAAAACAAGCAAGACTAAAAAGTAAGTCATGGCATCCAGAGAGCCTTACTAGAAAAGGCTCTAGTAATCCACAGGGGGCCCCAGAGAGTAGCTCTGGCTTAGATAAAGCAGTTTCATCTGCAGGAGCTAGGATGAACTGATAAAGAGCCTGCTGTGCCACTGGAAGTCCTGGAGAGACAGTTACACATTTGGGGAGAGTTTGGGGATGAAGGAGTACATAGACAAATAAGCATTTGAAAAAATTAAAAGTAGTATTTGAACAAAGAAGGAATTTATAACATCAAGAAAAACAAAAGTTTGTGCAAGAAATCATAGTAACCTATATGCAGCTATGAATACTGTTTACAAGACCACAATAGTATAAACTTGAATACGGATCTCACAAAATTGTATAACTGAACTGGGAGGACACCAGGTCTGATGAGTCTAGGTAAGCTGGAGGAAGACAGTGAAAGATGTTGAGAATGGTTTCTGTGAGAGTGATTTCTGTGCACTCAAAAGAGTGTTTAGAGACTTCTTTGAAAGTTAATATTTTATTTTCTCAAATTATAAAAACCAAACCACCAGTCCTCCCTTAAGCTTTCAAGTTTTACTTTCAAACCTTACTATGCTATTCATAAGCCTAGAAAGTTTTAACAATTATGTTTAATGGCCTCTGAATGACACAAGGTCCCACTGACATATTTAATTAACTAAACATCCTCATACATGGCAAAAAGATTGCAAAGTACTTTAATCAAATAACAAATAAGAACTTCCCAATTACTAATACCTTCAAACCAAATAAATGAAACATTAATACGTTGAACCTGAAGTTCTCTTCAGTGATCCAATATTGAATATAAACTAGGATTTCATCTTAAAGTCACACATCTAAATCCATTACTTAATTATGTATTTTAAATTGGAGTTGCAAAACTGTCTCCCTAATATGTTAAATTATCTAAAATATTACAGGAACCTAAAACACCATGTATATGGATTTCTTTCTTTTTTTAAACCACTTTGGAGAATATCTAAAGTACAATAAACTGCTTATACTAAAATGTGTACAATTTGACTAGTTTTGACATATAGACACATCCAGTGAAACCACCATTGTAATCAAAATAATGCACATTTCCATCATCCCCCGAGAGTATCCTAGTGCCTTTTTCCACTCCCTTCCTCTCTCCACCCCACCTCCAGACAATCACTCCCTGATTTCTACCACTACAGATTAGTTTGCATATTCTCGGATTTTACATAAATGACAGGTTCCTTTTTAACACAATTACTAATACTATGGTTTTAATTCTCTTAAGCATTTCTTTACCCAATTCTGAAACTTCAATGAAGTAAAGGATCTCTACACACACACAGACAAATGACATTAACATGCATAGAACTGCCAGTATCCTCTTAGGCCAACCAAGGAACAAAAATATCATCGTCTAGGGAATTCCCTGGGTCCAGTGGTTAGGACTCTGTGCTTCCATTGCAGGCGGCAGGGGTTGATCCCTGGTGGGGGAACTAAGATCCAGCATGCTGTGTGGCCAAAGGAAAAAAAAAAATCATCCTACATCATTTTGATGTAAGAAACAGATTTCAGACTAGAGATTTTCGTGGGGATGCTTCCTGAATTGGATTCTCGTTGGTGACACTGATGGGACCTCACATGTCAATTTCTAGTTGCTATGTTAGTGACCCCCAGAACCTACAGGGAAGGTGGTGATGGAGCCCAGATCCTTGGGTTTCATTTATACACTCTCCTAATTGTTCTGCCTACCCACGGACGTTTATAAGTCTATCCCATCCGTGAGGCTTTGAATGGATCCTTTGAATGGAGCCCTTCTTTGGCTCCTAATTCATATTCTGTTTAGGTCTGAAGACTTTTAACCCTGTCAGACACCTGCAAATTTCTCATGCACTTTTTTGGCCACAGAGCAAACAAGAAGGAGCCTGACTGAATTCCGAGGCTCTTTGGCCGCTGGATCTGGGCATGATACGCCAACCACTGGTGGGAGAGCTATGTACCTTCATCTTCCTGAGCAGCAGTTAATAGGCAATGCTTTCAGCTGGACAGAAAAATCCAGAAATGGAGCTATAATCGTGTTAGTTCCAAGGGATTTCCCTCTGGGGTGCAAACCACACGGACCAGGCGCTGTTGGGTGTGCGCAGCCGTCTCCAACAGGTTAAGGCCGAAGCGGGAAATGCAGTGGCATCTGGGGAGGGTGCTCAGTGGTCGGGGTTCAGGAGGAAGTGGAGGAGGGGCTTACTTTGGCCTCCGAATACCTTTTTCTGCTCCTTGAGCGTTTGTTTTTCCGATGTACTTAATTAGATTTTCCATTAAAATTTATTCCAACCCCTCGGGAACTCTAAAGTGGTCGTCCCATTAGAACTGTCTGAAAGGCACCCAGGTCTCTGCAAATACCTATTCGCTCCTCTGAAAGCTGTCGGCCCGACGCTGGATCTTCCCTACGTCTCCGGGGCTGTCCTGGCCGCCCAGCGTCCACAGTTAAGGCTTCCGCAGCTTCCCGGTTGTGGCCTCCAGCCTGGCGCGCGGGGAAGCGGCAGGATGCAGATGCTACCGCCCAGCGAGAGCGCCCTGGGCGCGCGCCCCAGCGCAGCTGCGCCTTCCAGGTAAGAAGCCCCGGCTGCGGGCTTCGGCGGCGAGGCCTGGAGTCCAATGAGGAGGGCGCGGCTGGGGGAGGGGCTTGCCGAACGCCCTGGATATAAGGCCGGGGGGCCCTTGCGGCGGCGGGTCTCAGGCGCGGCCGGCGGCTGACCCACAGCCCCCTGCGAGGCTCGCCGCGGCATGGCCGCCCCCAGGCGGTTTCCGACGCTCGTTCAGCTGGAGCAGCGAGAAGGGACGCTCTTCGAGGTGCTCGGTAACCTCACCAAGCGGCCCTACTGGTTTCACTCCGAGTACCTGAAGAGTCCGAGGGCAATTCACCTGGAGGCCTGGCTGGTGGAAGCCATCTTCGGTGAGCGGGCTCGAGCGGTGAGGCCGAGGCCGCCCCTCACCGCAGGCTGGCCGCGCCCAGGCAGCTTCTTCGCGGCCCTGGCTCGCCTCCGGGCCCCGCTGCCTCCCCTCCCGGGCGCCCCGCTGCCTCCCCTCCCGGGCCCCACTGCTCAGGACCTCGTTGCTCCCTGCGCAGGCCTGGGCGGAGAGCACATCCCGCATGTCGAGTGTGTGTCGCAGACCCTGCTTCACGTTAATCAGTGGGACCCAGACGGCGAGGCTGAGATCTTGATATTTGGACGGCCTTACTACCAGAAGGATGTATACAAGATGATCATGAACCTGGCTGACTATCACCGCCAACTCCGGGCGCAGAGGACGGGGCCGGGGACAATGAAAGGTACCCTAGGCAGGCCGCGGGTTCCCTGGGAGGGATTCCGGTGCTACCTGGCTGTGTCGGGGCAGAGGGTTTCCTCTTTGCAAGGGATCCAGAGGAGCAAACTGACCTCGTACTCTCAGATTCCGGGCTCCCACCCCTGCAGCCCGAAGGGATAACTCCTTATGTGGAGAGTATGTGGGACACAGGTGCGATCTCCTCTCGTTGCTCTTCTTCCAGGCTCTGAGAAGCCTCCTGCCCGGGAGGCCGGGACCCAGCGGTCCCCCTGCGCCGTCCGGCAGGCGGCCACCCAGCGGTCCCCCGGCGCGGCCCGGGAGGCGGCCACCCAGCGGTCCCCCGGCGCGGCCCGGGAGGCGGCCACCCAGCGGTCCCCCGGCGCGGCCCGGGAGGCGGCCACCCAGCGGTCCCCCGGCGCGGCCCGGGAGGCGGCCACCCAGAGCTTCCCCGAAGCTATCCAGGGTCCGGTTACCAGATTCTGAACGCGTTTCGGGCCCAGGACCAAGAGAGCCAGGCAAGGTCAAAGTGGAAGCCCCTCCTGGAACCCTGTTCTGCTGCAGAAGCTGAGAAAAGAATGCTGTGGGTTGTTCTTCGTTTCCCCGCTCCCCGCCACTCCCTGTTAAATGTTTGCAAACACGAATCTAAAGAGTTCTAATAAAGCATCGAATTTCCCTAACGTCTGTTAATTGGCAGGGGGAAGGGGAGAGACAGGCACGTCGCTCCAACAGCCACTATCTATCTGCTCCAGGCGGCTTTCTACCCAGAGGCAGGTGAGAGCTTTTGGCTTTCTAGCTGCCCGGGGCCGCAGTCTTTCGCGCCTCGGGCAGGTGCTTCCCCTGTGCTCCTTCACCGCGCGCATCTGGCTTTGCAAGGTGAGGGACCTCTCGGGCCGTCGAGTCTGTCCTCATGGGAAACCTTTCCAAGCCTGAGATATTTCTACTCAGAGACAAGGGATGCGAATTGGTTTCAACGGGCCTCACGGGTGGGCACATCATAGCGCTGCAAGCAGAGACTTCCCAGCTCGGGCAACTGCTGGCGACTAGGGGAAAACTGAAATAGCCAGGACAGTGCAGCTGTCATCTCCAAGTCCTGCCCCGGTCACTCACCTCCAGTGATGTTTGAAGCCAGAGAGACACAAGCAGTACTGGTGACTCTTCCCTGCTAGCTAGTAACCGCAGCAGTGGGGAGCCCTCCTTGTCACTTTTTAAAATTGAAATATATTTGACATATAATACAGTGTAAATTAAGATGTACAACATGTTATATAATACAGTGTAAATTAAGATGTACAACATGTTAACTTTATACACTCAAAATGTTGTACTATGAGTACCACCGTAGAGAGAAGTAGCATCTCTATCATTTTGGCTTCCTGTTCCTGGCTGCTAGCTGGGACGCTGGTGCCCTGGCTAGAAGTAAACTGTTAACAGCTGGGTGTTAGGATTTTTTTTTAATAGCACAAGTCAATTTAGTGCTATGAAAATTTTCATTTTAAAAATCCAAGGAAACCTAATTTTAAAGAGCAGGGTCTACCGTAGACCCTTTGGTCACCAGTAATGATCACTCCAATTTTTAATAAGCCTTTAGTTTATAACAAGGGAAATAAAGATGCAAAGCTGAATTTACAAATAGGCTATTAACTATTTTCAGAAGAGGCAAGGCTGAGTGAACCTTAAACATTTAGACTCAAAATCAATGCAGACTCAGAGTTTCAACTGAGGCTACATCAGAGTAGAATTAAGACTCAATCTTGATTTTCCCCCCCTCTAAGTAGTACCCACACGTCCAGAACATCAAATTCTGTCCTTTACAAGAAAGATTACCGAGCAGCAGGTAGCAAA
This sequence comes from Physeter macrocephalus, assembly GCF_002837175.3. Classification (NCBI taxonomy): domain Eukaryota; kingdom Metazoa; phylum Chordata; class Mammalia; order Artiodactyla; family Physeteridae; genus Physeter; species Physeter macrocephalus. The sequence goes on from NC_041223.1 coordinate 83,819,299, forward strand.
CCAATGGAACATTTAGGAGTCTCTGTGACTATGCTGAAACTAGGTTTAAAATACCCTATATATACACACATAGACATGTCTGAGATGATTTTATGAAAGAAAATGGTAAGATACAGTAAACATCCTTGGTTGGAGATGAGCCAAGAAAAGGAGACTGAACTTTAAATAAAAGCATTTAGATGTGATGACACTTAGGTAAAATTCCTCATGCCTATAAAGTGTTGATTTAAAAAAACAAACCAACAAACAAAAAAAACCTTACTAGTTTCCTCTCCAAGCAGGGCATGGACCAGTGACATCCAGGTTTTCACCCAGATCAAAGTCCCCAAACCTTCCTATCTGCCGTTTCAAGCTTACTGTCTTACGGAAGTAACAGTTTAACTTGCACTTTTACCTAATTGTATACACCTTTTTTTCCCTTCTTCTAGCAGCTTGATTTTTCTCAGGATGGGTACAGTTTGATTTAGCCCTTCCCTTAGTGGTTGATTAGTTCATTTCTCCAATTACTCAATTACAAACTGCTGTCTTGAATTTCTACGTGCATCCTGAGTCCACGTTGGAATATTTCCCTAAGAGAACTTCCTAGAAGTGGAACTGCTGGTTAAAGAATGAGCCCCTTTCAGATTTTATATTGCCAAACTGCCCTACAAAATAGCCATACCAATTATCTTTGTACTACATGGTACGAAAGCTACTTTCGCTACACTCACCCAAACTCAAGATTACCAATCTATTTTACGTCCATGTGCATCATTTTTTCTATTTCTTTCTATCTACCCCACTGTTTTAACTATGTATCTTTATACAATGTTTTAATATCTGAGAGGGCTAACCTACCCACTGTTAAACTGGCAGTCTTGCAATTTATTAAAATGCATACAAAATTAGTTGAGGGAAAAGGTGTATACAGATGGCTTCCCAAAATATTGATTTTATTCTATTAAGGTATGCTGTAGTGCTCATTTTATTCCTTAAATGACATGTATACTATATATACAAAAGAATGTATTTTACCCATTAAAAGAAGATGGAGATTAGACAGGAAGATTCTGTTTGGGAACTGAGGCCCAAGGCCATCCATGGAAGTTGTCAAGGAATGAAGGCAAAAACTACAGAAGTCTCCTATGGAAAAGATACATGCATCCCAATTTTCATACCAGCATTATTTACAATAGCCAAGATATGGAAACAACCTAAGTGTCCATCAACAGAAGAATGGATAAAGAAGATGTGGTGTGTATATATACACATATATGTGTATATATGTGTGTGTATATATATATATGTATACACACAATGATATATTACTTGGCCATAAGAATGAAATTCAGCCATTTGCAACAATGTGGATGGACCTAGAGAGTATTATGCTTAGTGAAATAAGTCAGAGAAAAACAAATACTGTTATTACTTATATGTAGAATCTAAAAAATAAAACAAACGAAATGTATGTAACAAAACAGAAACAAACTCACAGATACAGAGAACAACCTTGTGGTTACCAGTAGGGACAAGGCAGTGGGAGGGGCAAGATAGGGGGAGGGGCAAGATAGGGGGAGGGGATTAAGGGATACAAACTACTATGTATAAAATTGATAAGCAGGCTTCCTGGGCCTCCCTGGTGGAGCAATGGTTAAGAATCCGCCTGCCAATGCAGGGGACACGGGTTCCAGCCCTGCTCCGGGAAGATCCCACATGCCACGGAGCAACTAAGCTCGTGCTCCACAACTACTGAGCCTGAGCTCTAGAGCCCGCAAGCCACAACTACTAAGCCCATGTGCCACAACTACTGAAGCCCGTGCGCCTAGAGCCTGTGCTCCACAACAAGAGAAGCCACGACCATGAGAAACCCGCGCACTGCAATGAAGAGTAGCCCCCAGTCACCGCAACTAGAGAAAGCCCACGCACAGCAACAGACCCAACACAGCCAAAAATAACTAAATTTATTTTTACAAAATTGATAAGCAATAAGGATCTCTTGTGCAGCACAGAGAAATACAGCTGTTATTTTGTAATAACTTTAAATGGAGTATAAGCTATAAAAATATTGAATCACTATGTTCTACACCTGAAACTAATAATACAAATAAGTATACTTCAATTTTTTAAAGTTAAAAAAAAACTAAAGAATTCTGGGAACAGTGACTTATTTGTACTTTTTTTTTTTTTTTTTTGCGGTACACGGGCCTCTCACTGCTGTGGCCTCTCCCGTCGCGGAGCACAGGCTCCGGACGTGCAGGCTCAGCGGCCATGGCTCACGGGCCCAGCCACTCTGCGGTATGTGGGATCTTCCCGGACCGGGGCACGAACCCGCGTCCCCTGCATCGGCAGGCGGACTCTCAACCACTGTGCCACCAGGGAAGCCCATTATTTGTACATTTTTGCAGGTAAAATGTTGGAGGGCTAGTAAAGAGGTCAGTCTGAAGTTTTTTTTAAATTTATTTATTTTTAATTTATTTTATTTTATCTTTGCGTTGGGTCTTCATTGCTGTGCGCAGGCTTTTCTATAGTTGTGTCGAGTGGTGGCTACTCTGTTGCGGTGCGCGGGCTTCTCACTGCGGTGGCTTTTCTTGTTGTGGAGCACGGGCTCTAGAGCATGTGGGCTTCAGTAGTTGTGGCTCGTGGACTCAGTAGTTGTGGCTCATGGGCTCTAGAGTGCAGGCTCAGTAGTTGTGGCACGCGGGCTTAGTTGCTCCGCGGTACGTAGGATCTTCCCAGACCAGGGCTCAAACCCGTGCCCCCTGCATTGGCAGGCGGATTCTCAACCACTGCGCCACCAGGGAAGCCCCAGTCTGAAAAGTTTTTGAATAGGCTGACTAGAGGCAGCAAAGACAAAGGTTCATTGTTGACAGACTGTGTGGAAAACGTTTGGGCTCAGCTGTGGAGCACACGTTGAGTCAGCCCCAGGTCCTCCTGCCACTCCACTTTAGTTACACCAGGTTGGCACTATTTACCTCATCAGAATTTTTTACTAGACCCTAGTTAAAACCTTATTATAGAACTTTCCTGGTGGCGCAGTGGTTAAGAATCTGCCTGCCAATGCCGGGGACATGGGCTCGAACCCTGGTCCAGGAAGATCCCACATGCCACGGAGCAACTAAGCCCATGCGCCACAACTACTGAGCCTGCGCTCCTAGAGCCCATGAACCACAGCTACTGAGCCCGCGTGCCTAGAGCCTGTGCTCCGCAACAAGAGAAGTCACTGAAATGGGAAGCCCGTGCACCGCAATAAAGAGTAGACCCTGCCTGCTACAACTGGAGAAAGCCCGCACGCAGCAACAAAGACCCAACACAGCCAAAAATAAATAAAATAAATTTATATTTAACCCCCCCGCAAAAAAAAACCTTATTATAGCCTTCTCGGGTCCCTCTGAAGCACATGTAAAATCAGACTTTAAGGACTCTCATCCTACAGCCTCAGCCCCTAAAAACTGGTTGTGACTATAATTGGAATTGCACTGAGTTCTGGGAAGAACAGACCACAAATATGCAACACTTGGCTTTGCTATCTAAGAACATAGTGTCTCCACTAATTCAACTGTTTTTCCTTCCTCCTTCCCACTAATCTGAAGCAGAATGTAATGAGTTAAGATTTTTATAATCCCTAAGGCAAAACAAAGTGGAAAAAAATCACTTTAAAAGTGTACACAGGGACTTCCCTGGTTGCGCAGTGGATAAGAATCCGCCCACCAACGCAGGGGACATGGGCTCGAGCCCTGGTCCAGGAAGATCCCACATGCCGTGGAGCAACTAAGCCCCTGCACCACAACTATTAAGCCTATGCTCTAGAGCCCATGCTCCACAAGAGAAGCCCCCGCAATGAGAAGTCCACGCTCTGCAACTAAGAGTAGTCCCCGCTCGCCATAACTAGAGAAAGCCCATGCGCAGCAACGAAGACCTAATGCAGTCAAAAATAAATAACATTAAATCTTAAAAAAAAGTGTATATAAAAATTTATCTAACATAAAATGGAGGAAAAAAACAAAAGACATGATAGGAAACAAAGCAAAATGGCAGACAGAAATCCAATCATACTGATTACATTAAATCATTAAATCCCCCAATCAAAAAGCAGAGACAGTCCAACTAGATAAAGAAGTCAGATGTAGGGCTTCCCTGGTGGCGCAGTGGTTGAGAGTCCGCCTGCCGATGCGGGGGACACGGGTTCGTGCCCCGGTCTGGGAGGATCCCACATGCCGCGGAGCGGCTGGGCCCGTGAGCCATGGCCGCTGAGCTTGCGCGTCCGGAGCCTGTGCTCCGCAACGGGAGAGGCCACAACAGAGCGAGGCCCGCATACCACAAAAAAAAAAAAAAAAAAAAAAAAAAAAAGAAGTCAGATGTAAAAGACTATACTGAATATTATTCTACCTATCTTAAATGTTCAGAAAAGGCAACTTTGTGGAGACAGCCAGCAGACTGTCTGCAAACAGGCATAAGGGAACTTTATGAAGTGATGGAAATGTTCCCAAACTGGTCTCTGCTGATGGTGGCACAACTCATAAGTTTACTAAAAAAGAAAGCGAACTGTATACTCTCAATTTTATATTATGGAAACAATTAAGTGATTACATTTTTTAAAACTGCAGCGCAATAGCACTAATACATAAATTCTCCAAAATAAAAATCGACTGTTGACAAAGATGTAGAGCAACTCGAAGTCTCATACACTGCTGAAAGTCAACTGCTTCGGTCACCTTCGCAACTTGAACTTATGCACGTCCTATAACCCAGCAATTCCAATCCCAGACATATACTCAAGAGAAATGCACATATGCATGCACCAAGTCACGTACAACAATTTTTATAGTACCCCTATTCATTGTAAGTCCAAATAGGAAACAATCAAAAATTTACATCAACAGGATGGAAAACTAAATTAAGGTTTATTCATACAAGGGAACTACTACTGCTGGCAACATGGACAAATCTTAGATTGAGTCCATTTATAGTTAAGTCACAACAGTAGTTATCCTCGGGGAGGATGCAAAAATGGGGGCTTCTGGAGTGCTGGTAATATCTTTTCTTCTCTGGCTGCTGGCTACATGCATGTGTCCCCTTTGTGTTGTTTGATGAATCTTTTCACACTGTGGATGTACATGGTTTTGGTATGAATGGAATGCTATACATAAATAAAATGTTTACTAAAATTATAGAGAAATATTTGGAGTAATGGAAAGCTACTTGAAAGGACCATATGAGCAGTGAGATTTTTTGAGTAATTACTTTAATACTTTTTATATTGCCTTATTTAAAAATATTGAGGATGTAAGTATGTTTATCATCAGACAAATCAACAATGCTATTTTTCAGTATGGTACTAATAGATACTTCTACCTTAGCAACTTGTTAGGAAAAAAAACATTGTCTTGTCCCTCAACAGAATAACAAATACTGTGGCATCTTAACAAATTAAGTGTATTCTAATTCCTCTTACACACACTTACACACACACACACACACACACACAAAGAGAATGAGCTGAAATTCAGCTGTGAAGAAAAAATAAAAGCACGTGGGAAAGTATATTATAGAGGTGTAAGATCCTAGAATCAACGTTTTGGTTCAAATCTCACCCACCCCCAAGTCCTAGCTCTGTGATCTCAGCAATTTACTTAGGCTCTAAGAATCCTACTTCGGTGCTTAGCTCAAGGGCCTGGTTTGTGATACAAGCTCTTATCAATAAATATATAGCTAATATTACTCCCAAATTCTGAAAGTTAGAATGACAGAGCAACCACCCTTTTTAGATATTAAATGTTGCATTAGTTTGCTAGGGCTACTGTAACAAAATAATTAACTGGGTGGCTTAAACAACAGATATTTATTTTCTAAAAGTTCTGGAGGCTAGAAGTCCAAGATCAAGGTGTCAGCAGGTTTGGTTTCTTCTGAGGTCTCTCTCTTTGGCTTGCAGGGATAGCCATATTCTTGCTGTGTCCTCACCTGGTCTTTCCTCTGTGTAAGCAAATACCTGTGTCTGTATTTCCTCTTCTTATTAAAAAAAGTCATACTGGCCCACCCACATGACCTCATTTTACCTTCATTACCTCTTTAAAGACCCTATTCCCAAATACAGTCACTTTCTGAGGTACTGGGGTTAAGACTTCAATATGTTAACGTGTATAAAGGATAGAGAACAGGATCATTTACTAACTTAGTTTTGGATAATTTTTCGAAAACTGGACAAGTATTAAGCATAATCCTCTTCCTCCAAATGCTGAACAGTCAAAAATATTCCATGATTTTGTAAAAATCCCACCAGGAAAAACCTGTAGTAATATTCATCAAATTTCTACAAAAGGAGAAAAAGTAGGCACTCTAAGCTTAAATGTAAAACGTGAGGATGAGGGGGGAAAAATCACACAGCAAACAGTAATTGGTTTAACTACATACAATAAAAATTTTTTGTATGCAAAAAATTTGAGAAGCAAAGGGGTGGACAGTATTGGTTGTAACAGACCATTATTTGTTACAAAAGCTTTTACAAATAATAAAAATCCTTATCTTCAGACTTGAAAGAAGTAATGACGGGAATAAATAAAGAAAAATGTATAAAAGCGTTTAACAGAAACGTGAAGTGAAGTAGAATAATGTTCAATATCCCTTGTAATCAAAGATTTGTGTATCTGTGTGTTTAAAATCCTTGCAAATGGCTAGAATCCATTACTGCTAAGGGGTGAAGAAACTGCATGAGTTAAATCAACTCCAACTTTGTGTCTAAAGCCACAGAGCTCTTGGCAATCATTCCTCCAAGAAGTCTGCTTCCTGAAAGTGGAAGCAGTATGGGATTGGAACTGTTTTGCAGATTGGTCATAGCATTGTAAAGGGTAATGGAAAAACAACCCAGCCCATGCAGGACACCTGGTTGGGGAGGGGGCAGAGGAGACAGCCGGCTGGAAGGCCACCTGCCAATGTACAAGCTGCCCATTACCGTGGCTCCTTCTGGTAAATTACAGCACCAGCAGAATGAATGCTGATCGCCTCGGCTTGCATGTTGGAATGCCCACCCACGTGCGCAGTCAGAGACTCCACTCCAAGAAAACACACGGGCCCACTGGTTGCTACTCAGGGACCAAACACCAGCTTAAAAGTGAGAGGCTCAGAGAAGAAGCGCTGGCATTACCTAACAGCTTGTTAGAAACGCATATTCATGGGCCCAATGTACTGAATCAGAATCAGTGGAAAAGGGGCTAAGGAATTGTGTTTTAGCAAGTTCTCGAGGTGATTCTTACACACATTAAAGTTTGAGAACAGAGCCTCGGAAGAGAAGTGTGGCATTACCTGAGAGCTTGTTAGAAATGCAAATTCATGGGCCCAATGTACTGAATCAGAATCAGTGGAGAAGGGGCCTAAGAAATTGTGTTTTAGCAAGTTCTCAAAGTGATTCTTACACACATTAAAGTTTGAGAACAAATGATGCAAAAGAAACCCAAAGCAGACTGACCCTGCATTTCTGCCCCCTGTGCATGAGGGCCTGACTCTGACCATAAAATCATAAAAGGGTTAGTAGTTTCAAAACGATAGAAACTAAGAAAAAAACAAAAATAAACCCACCACCTATCAGCCTCTCACATCAAGATATGAATGAACAGAGTCAATCTTTTATAAATTTGCTTAATTTTGAGTGAGCCAAGATCTTTATGCCATTGGAAACAAGGAAACTCATTTATTTACTAGAATGGCACTACAAACTCACGTTTGCAGCAAAATAATCAAACCACTATCCATCAAGATACAGTAAAAACATAAATGCACAGATTTAAGGATATGTGCTTCTCTTGAACTTTAGTAGCAAAAGGAAAACTGTTCTCATGCTCCTGACAACACTTATGCAACAGGACGCTGGGGGACCTGGGGACCTGGTGCCTGCGCCTTCAAGAACTCCTCGAGTTGTTCCATCTTCTCAGCTGGAGAAGAAAAAATGCTCACTGTTTCAAACTACTCCTTCATGGGGGTGGATGTGTGCTGGCAGTATCCTTTTTCGGGGTGGAAGCTCTGAACCTAGGACCTGGAAACAGCGGCGCGACCAAGCTGAGGCTGGCACGGGCAGTGAGGGGCCGGAATGCATCCCATCTCAGCCTACTTTCCCAGGGTCCTGCTTGGACTCCACTCACAAGGGATGCCCAGGGACCACATATAGCATACTGGGAGTTTTGGGAAGACGGAGGCTGGAAGGAGACCAGGTACGGCCAAGTAGCTCCCCCGTGGTTCCCTCCCCACGCACGTTTTCCATGCCCCTCACCTCGGGCGCGCTGCTCCCGGTGACTCGACGCCAGGCTCAGGAGCACGCTCTTCACCCGACGCTGGACAGCCGGCCGCCCGAAGACGGTGATTTCCACCAACTTCCCGGCGTGAACTGCGTCCACCGTCAGCAGGGCCTGGCTCATCCACTCCATTTCCGGAACCATGGCGCGGTCTGGGCCTGAACGCGAAAGGAGAGACTGAGCGGGGCACGGCGAAGGGCAGGAGGGGCTGGCCCAAAGGGGGCGGGACGGGCAGGGCAGGAAGCCGGGCACCGCGCATCACACGCGGCCCGCGCGCCCGGAAAGGGCTGCGGAGCGCGGCTCGGCGGCCTCTCCCGACTGGGGGGCCACCACCACGCCCCGGGTCGCGCACCGAAGATCGAGTCGGCCAGCCACGCCTCCAAAGAAAACACCAGCGGGTTCCTCAGCTCCTGCACAGGAAACCACCACGGTCGGGAGCGAATCCGTGGCGGCAGAAGTGGGAACCCCAGCAGCCCGTCCCCGCGGGCCTCGGCGGCGCCCGCGTCGTCGACCATGCTCGAACCGGCAGGCCGCGGGTAAGGGGCAAGCAGCTCTCGCGGGATTTGTGGAGGCGCGAAGTTGGGCCCTTTACGGCTTGCGGCCGGCCCCGCCCCCTCCGATGCGCCTGCGCCCTGCTCCCGGGCGGTCCCGTGGGCGCGGGCTCCCGGGGCTGCTGGTGTCTTCGTACCGCGAGCCGTGGCGTCGCACCGCTTTCTCCTTCGCCTGGAACCCCGGCGGCTGTCGGAGGCGCCGCCCAGTCAGGTAACGCCCGGCCCCGAGGCGCCCCGGTTGAGGGACGGTGTGGTTGGCTCGAGCTGGGTCCCGTCCAGGCCCGGTCCAGGTTCTAAGGTTCCGGTTCGTGGAATCTGCATCTTCTCTTTCATCTCCTGCCTCTGGTTCGTTACCGCTTCAGAATCATTCAAACAAGTGCGTCGTGTTTAAAATAACAGACGTCAGACGTGGTCATTCTAGAAACGTAGCAAGTGGAGACAAATCTCGTTTATTTCCAAAATCCTGAGACAACAAGTGTTGATGCACATTTCTTCCCAATGTTCTTAATTTTAGTTAAAAGTTTAAATTGTGAAAGATTTCACACATTTAAAAAAGTTGTAAAACACTCATGTACCCCCCTACCCCCCATTTAACAAGATGTTAATATCTCCCACATTTGCCTTGCTCTCTCTCCTTTAAAACAGATGTCGGTGAAGACCTTTCCTTCCCTCCCCGCAGGAAATCATGTCCTGAAGTTGGTGTGTGTCACCCATGCGTGTTCTTATACTTCTTCTAGTGCATTTCTACAAGTTTGGTAGTTGTTTTAGAATAGACAGCGTCTGCTGTACAAACGACTTTGTTCTTACAATTAGTTATGAAGTGTTTGTTTTTTAAATCTTTTTCACGGAAAGTGTCGATCATTTACATAAGGGGGATGGTACTAATGTACTGAATTCCCTCATCTGCATCATCTAGGCCTCTACAGTTGTCTGAGAGGAGATATTGAATCTAACTTCAGTGGATATTTTTAGTTCTTCAATTTAATTTAAAACGTCAAAATAATACATGCATATTGTAAAAAAAAAAAGTCTTGAGGATATAAGGTAGTGTATGAAAGTTCTCTCATATATTCTCCCTCAATCTCTTATTAATTCTTTTTCAGTGGTGTATACTGTGAATATCTTTTTAGTTTAAATTGTCTTTTCACCTTCTTTAAGGTTTCTTTTGATGAATACAATTCTTAATTTTAGTATAGTCAGATTTATCAGTCTTTAGGGTAAGTACATTCTGTGTCTTGCTTAATAAATCCTTTCCCGCCCTGAGGTCTAAACACATTCACTATACTTTTGAAGTTTCCATAACGTTTAAATTCTTGAACCACCTGTGGTTAATTTTTTAAATCAGGCATAATGTAGGGATATGATTTCATCTTTTTATAAATTGATAATTTTTTCCTTGAGCCATTCTCTTCAGGATGCATCCAACTTGAGGCCTCTTCAAATTACATCCTTGAAAATTTTCAGACTCCTGCATGTAGCATGAGTTAGTCACAAGGCTGGATTGTGGTAGTTAATCATTAGATCAAGACATACGTGAGAAAGGCAAGCTCAAGAAAAGTTCCTTTGGCATTCTCATCTGGATGGCAAAGTTTATTTCTGATTCAGTTTTGTTTTGGAAGTGTAGTCATTTGGGGTCTTAATGCAGAGACCCCCATATTAAGTTTCCTACACTTGGCAAGCCTTGAGTTTTATTAGCTGACCCACGCCAGCTTCAAAACAGAATTGTAAGATTTTTAGGTGTTAGCAGACTCTTCCAAGATGAATCAGTTTTGTCACTCTGTACCTCCAAGGCTTCCTGCTTTGACTCTGATTGGTGGGACAGAGGCATGATCTGAATACTGGCTCCAGCATTTTCTAGCTGTGTGACCGAATGCAAGCTATTTAAACTTTCTGCACCCCATAAAAATTTTTAAAATACTAGCAAGAAGACTTCCAGGGGATCGCTTGCTTTCATTTTATCTGCTTAGCCCTCGAAGAACCAGTCTGAGGGTATTTGGGTTCAGTCAATAGTATATGAGTGAACTGGTTTTGTAATTTCTCATTGAGACTCTTTGTTCTTCATCACTTCACTTCTTGTAATCTTCAGTTCCTAGATGACATCTCTGTACAATGAAAAATGTTTCAAAGCACAATGAACCCAGTTTTTTGGTACCAAAGAATAACATCAAAATGTATGTCACATATAGTTAGAGAAAAGTGGTCAAAATGAGGAAAATAAACTAGTAAGGAGATATTAAATCACTGTCACACTAGGAGCAATTACGCAGAAAAAGAATACAATAAAAGTTGTATTCTGAGCAATAGAGGACAATCTTCTAATGTTCAGGAGCATTTACAAACAGTAACTATATACCATTTCCCCTGGATGCATGGATGGATGGATGGGTAAATTAATAAATAAGGAGATACTATACCACACTGCTAAATAATATTCAAGTAAAGCAAGAAATGAAAATCATCACTGACAGGCTATTTAGAATATAACAATAATTTACAAAGTACATTTTTAAAACATGATGGACAGTGTACATTCTGAAGAATCTAGTTTTCAATCCCCTCTCATCTGTCCTGTCTGCTTCTGCCTGATATAGTTAACTGTTATTAGTTTTTGAGTTATCCTTCCATTAAAAAAATGTATAGATAAGTATCTGGGAGTTTTTACTTTAATTCTTTTTTGTAATATTACAGGTATTTTATTGTGCTCTTTTTGCACCAACTTCTTCATTTGAAAAACTCTAAACCAATGGAAAAATTGTAAGAACATTAAATTTACACTCAGTACCTTTCGTTTAGTTTCACCAGTTGTTAATGTTTTGCTTCGTTTATTTTCTCTACACATACTTTTTCATGAACTGTTTGTAAGTTGCAGGCATCATGACACTTTATCTCAAGTACTTCAACATTACCTTCTAAAAACAAGGACATTCTCCTCTATAACCATACAAAATTATTCACTCAGGAAATTTAACGTTGGTCTAATACGGTTGTCTAATATATGATCCAATTTCATTTTCCCCAATTTTTCCAATAATGTATAGCTAATATAGAGTCATTCTCTGTTGCTGTTATTATTGTTTAATGACATTGACATTTTTGAAATATTTCAAATTTTTTATTGTGGGAAATTTCAAACATACAAAGGTAGAGAAGATAGTATAAATGAATGACCAATATACTCATCCTACAACTTCAAAAAGTATCAACTCATGGATTATCTTGTGTGGAAATAAACAAAGATCACCCAAGTAGGAACAAGCGAAGGCTCTTTATTCAGAGCTTGCTATAGCAAAAGGGAGTTAGCCACCATCACTTGTGTTTGGTGGAGTGTCAAAACCAGGCAGAGGAGCGGGAAAACTTTATATAAAGTGGAAAAAAGGTTTGCCTGAAGGGGTAGGTGTCGGCCTGGGGAAACTGTAGGTGGGCTTACTAGAAGCGGGGCATCGTATGTGATTGGTTAGGGGGTGCGTATTTGGCTTTCCCCGTTGGTCCTCAGTTGACATTAAGGGCAAAAATTAGCGAAGCTGTCAGTTATTAATCAAGTCCTGGACATCTTGTGTTGACTGCCATAGGGGTTGTTTGGCTTCCTGGACTGCATGCTGAAGATTGTGGGTCAGAGTTCTGTTTTTATGTTTAGTCTGGCCATTGTCTGTATACTCAGTTTCTTGGTCCCTGTTTTTGACAATTCTCTCATTTGGTGGAGGTTGATGAATTCAGGGAAAGCCAAAGATCCAGGTCTTCACTGCTTGGAGATTGCTCAGCTGTCTGCATGGTCAACTGTATTGCAAGAGCTTCTTGCCCTTTTTGTTGTATCATCATGGAGATAACTGATGAGAGAATGAATGTAGAAGCATTTAAGACTCTGGATAGAATGTGTCAAAAGAAAATTCAGAGAGCTTTACTTGAGATGAATATTTTAAGTGAGAAACAAACCGTTCACAAACAGGGAGACTTCCAAACCAAAAGTGGCTTAAAGCTCCACTCTGAGCAGTTACAGCTCAGCTTATAAAGCATGAGGAGGTACATTGTTTTGTATTGTGATTCTAATTGGCTGCCAGAAACTTACATTCCTTTTAGAGCAGTAGTATTACATAAGCTTACTTTTTTACTGTAGCCCATTTGCTAGGTTATGCTGACATGAAGAAAGCTTTTGTTTAAGGTCAAAGTTTTGTTTAAGGTCAGAGTCATCATTTCAGGGAAATCAGGACAGCTTTAAGTTTTGATTAGATGACTCTAAGTGTTTGGTCTAGGTCTGTATTCAAACTGTGGCTTCCATTTTGGTTTCTCTTTAACTATGACAAAAACAAGAATTAATAATCCCTGTAAAATGCTTTGGAACCAGTTATCCTGACTGCTCCACCTAGGCCAAGAGAACAAATCCAATAGAACATGAGAGTCATGTGCCTTTTTCTTAAGGTGATACATAGCTCGTTCCACCTTGCCTGTTTCATTGATCCAAGTACAACAAGAAGTATAAGCAATGACAGACAGCACCATGGCTGGCCAGTAAGGAATCCACAGCAATGCAGTTGTCCATTGTTACTCATGCCAATGTGTTGAGACTGATCTCTGTTCCATCTGGTATTATTAATAACTTCTGCCAAAGTTTGTGATATGTTTCTTCCCATCTTTTCTATTTGCATGGTTCCTACCGATGGGGACACTGCCTTGACTGTTCTCATAAGTAATCAGTCAGTAATTCCCCTAGGTTGTGTGCCTGAATAATCAAGAATGGCCTCATTTTGGCACCCGTGTCTGGGTCAGGATTTCCAGCCTTGGTGATTTATAGAATTAGGGTCTCTGTATACAGACAAGTCTCATAATACTTTTCCTGAAGTGCATGAAATGTTAGTCTGAGGCAAACAGGACCAGGCAATATGGCCACAAAGGAAGCAGTATCCAGTAGGGATGTGGAAATCCAGGAAAAAAGGGAGTTCACGACATGAAGTTGGAGCCAAGGCCTTACATTAGCTGGGTGACATATTTGGATCTCTCTTAGTCTCTTCCAAGTGATCTTTGGCCCATTGCGCTATGAAGATTGTTGAATCCAAATTTAGAATTACCTTGGGTCAATCAATAGCTTGTAATAATTGGTTCTTCTTCTGGGAGAGAGGAACAGTAGCAGAGTCACAGATTGATTTAAGGTCAGTTGTCCACATAGGTGCAAATGGAAACACCGTCAGCTGTAATTCTGATGTTTTTATCATGGGGGTCAGTGATGGACAGCATATCCAGCAGTCAGTAAGATTGAGGGCAGTGGTTTCTGTTCAGGATAATCTAAGAATAGCATTAGAATGAGTGTGTTCTGACCTAACAGTTATAATAAGGAGGGAAAAGAGAAAAGGGTCCATTACGGGTGGATGACAGCAAGGGGTCTTTAGAAAATGAGAAGAATGATTATAAACAAGCAGACAAAAAAGAAACCAGCAATTAGATAGGTATCTTAGTCCAACAGCAGACCAAGATCTATCTGTGGTCCTCTATTTGTTCCAAAGGTCTGGGCTAGCTGTCTGCTTCCTGAGATTGGCTTCTGGAAGATCTCCGAGAGTACTGAGTTTGAGGTCCCATATTGGAGTAGTTTTCCAATTGTGTGCAATTGTGAATTGCCTTTTTAGTTGAGAAGCATGAACCCGAATAGTGACTCCCTGGGGTTTCACTGTTTCCTTGGTGTTAACAGTACCTGATAAAGGCCCTTCCAACGAGATTCAAGAGCAGTGTTTCTCCGATATCTCTTCCTGTTACTGAAATCTCCTGGCTGAGGATCATGAAGAGGCTGTTTAGGAAGACTCTGTGGGAGGGTGGTCTTAACCTATTGTGATAGGACTGGGTACAGTACGTGAGTCCCTTGCCATGTTTTGCCATGTCTGCATGCAGTCGGCAGAGTCTAGTGTCAGAAATGAAATCTCTAAATACGTGCCTTCCAGTTACCAGCTCACTGGAGGATAAGCAGTATGTGCCTGAGGGAGAGGACAGCATGGCCATAAGGGCTAGATGGGAGTACCTCTGGCCAGGTGAGCTTGAAGAGCTTCTGAAGGTTTTGCTCATTTTAATTTGAGGATGTCAGTTCCTCCTTTTGACCTTTCCAGAAATTGTAGTTTTTGAATAAGAGATGACACCTTACAAAGTTCTTTTATAAAGGTTTCTGTAAAGTGTGTGCCTCAATCACTTGATATAAAGGTTGGGATGCCCCAGGTTGGAAACACAAAATCAAGCAGCTTTCTAGTGACTAGAAAGGGTGTAGCTTTTCAGCAAGAAAATGCTTCAACTCATTCTGGAAATAGACATACAATAACTAAACATACTCAAGTCCCGTGAAGGGTGAAAGCTGGATAGCCCATCTGCAGGTCTTCATAGGGCCCTTGAGGCTTTGCTTCCTGGGCAAAGCCTCAAGGGCCCTATTTTTTTTCAGTATTATGGGTTTTTTTTTCAGTATTTATGTTTTTTTCAGTATTATGGTGTTGACAGGTGGCACATAATCTGAAAATAGCCTTAGTTTTCTTTCTAAAGTTTCTCCATCAATGTTGATTTACGATAATAACCAATTTGTCTTTTCCATGATGGGTAGTTTCATGGAGAAATTAGCAAATAGCCATTTGAAATCATTTGGAGCCACCAAGTGCCGTCTTGAGAGGGCCAGAGATTACCTGAGCAAAGGGTACAACCAACTTTTCCCGTTCTTCCTTTTCAAAATTGGGGGCTAAATGTTGATATTTTATAACATCCTTTTATATTAATAATTTATCATTTGGAGGCTTAGATAGGATCATAACTTTGGTTAAAATGGTTTGTTTGACATAATGATCTGCTAGAGCATTTCCTTTAGCTTCCATATTCTCTCTTTTTACATGAGCCTCGAATTTATAATAGCCCCCTCTCTAGGAATTAGGAGTGTGTCCAATAGTTCCTTAACTTGTCCATGTTTTATGGGGTTTTCAGTAGAGAAAAAAAAAACCTCCTTTGCTTCCAAAGCATCCAAAAGTCATGTACTACTCCAAAAGCATGCCTGCTATCAGTATGTAGGTGTACCCTCTGGTCTTTGGCTACTTGACAAGTTCTAGTAAATGCAATCCCATCTAGGCTGAGTTTTCCTCAGTTAGAGGACTAGACTCTAAAGGACAGCTTACATTAGTGAGAGCATATCCTGCTTGATAGCCTTCACTTTCAGTTTTGAGGTTTAACACAACAGCAGATAATGTTAAGGTGGGGTTCTCAGGGGAGCTCTGTTAAATCTGAGCAGGGTATAGAGCATTCCCTAACGGAAGTCACACATTCAGGAGGCTCCCCTGCTTCTGGTAGGAGAGGCAAGTGGCAGGACTCAAGGTATTGGAGGGTGAAGAGTCACACGAGGGGGAGAAGAGGCTATTTCAGAACCTCGTAATGGGTTAAAAGGCTGTTACAAAAGTGTGTGTTCTCAGTCACCAGAAATATCTGTTACAACAGGAGGAACCATTAGGTCAAGGGAGAGCCTAGACCTAGTTCAGCAGAAGCATCAAGTTTTGCAGGGGCAGCTGATCTGTTGCCTTAGGACTAGGGGGGCACGCATTTGCAGCTGGGTCAGTAAGCAGTGAGTTTTCGGTGGCTCCCATGAAGTTCAGTTAAAAACCCCAAGAGCGGGCTTCCCTGGTGGCGCAGTGGTTGAGAGTCCGCCTGCCGATGCAGGGGACACGGGTTCGTGCCCCGGTCCGGGAAGATCCCACATGCCGCGGAGCGGCTAGGCCCGTGAGCCATGCCCGCTGAGCCTGCGCGTCCGGAACCTGTGCTCCGCAACGGGAGAGGCCACAGCAGTGAGAGGCCCGCGTACCGAAAAAAAAAAAAAAAAGTGCTGCTATGAATGTTGAGGTACATGTATCTTTTCCAATTATGACAACCACCATTTTAAAACCTAACATATGCTTAACTATATCAAAGTGTTGCTCACACAGCAATGGTGAATGCTGTTGTCAACCTTTTGTTTCAAATTTTTAATGACTGTATTGGGTCCGGCTGTTAAACGTGACTGCACTTTCTGCGCCCCTGAGATGCGGGTCCCAGGAGCGGGTGTGTAGCCGGAACGCACAGAGAGCCCCGGACAGCCCACAGCAGAGAAGGACAAGGCCCGCGCAAGGACTCACTCAAGCGCGCGCGCAGGATGCAGTGAGTGTAGTATGGAGGCAGCCCATTGGACCAGCCCCGCTCACAGCGCCGCGTCCGCCAATGGGCAGCGGCCTGGGCGGGGCGTCGGCGCGCTGGCGCCTTGAGCAGCGGCTGCGTGGCTGCCCTCGTGGACCAGTCTTCGACGGCATCTCGAGTGTGCAGGGCCTGCCGGAAGACGACGGAGGTGCCGGATTCTGTTCGCGGAGCCATGTCTTGGCCGGAAGCCGGCGCCAACGCCTCCTCCTGGGTCGTTGCTTCTCGGCGGAGTGCAGCGCTGCCTCGGGCTCCGGAAAGGCCGGAGAAGGAGCCGAGCCAAGGCGGTCGCGGAGGCCAGAAGGCCGGCGGGGGTGGCAGCTGGAGGGGCCACTCCGGCGTCCAGCAGCCCGTGGGCGCTGGTTTCCGGGAGCCGCCTCTCTCCTTCAGGCTGAAGAACGACTGGGTGGGCGCGGTGATCGGTGAGAGCGGAGGGCCTGCGCGGGCGGGCCGGGTTGGGTGAGGCGGGGCGGGGCCTGTAGCTTCCCCGCCCCGCCCGCCTCGCCTCCAATCAGCGGTCACTAGGGCGGCTCGGGTCCCCACCGGACCTTTCTGATATGATTTGGTGGTAGAGTGATGGCGTTTAATGCATCTCTGTATAGTTTATAGAGATGATGTTTTGGGAGAGCCAACTCTTAGACTTATGAAATCTTTGGGATGAAAGGTCAGAGCTTTGGCAGCTTACCCCAAAATGAACAACAATGGAGTCAGTCCGTTTGAGCACCGGGGAGAGCCATTAACCCAAGATAAGAAGGTGTAGGGTATTAAAGGGCTGCTCGGAACATTAGCCATACCTTGCACTTAGTTTCTGTTACTTGAATATGATTAATCTGCCGAAAACAGTGTTCTTTTTCTTAGTATAGCGTGAGTCTTACAAATTCGTTTTTGAAAAGCATCTGGAAATGATCGGAAATAAGGTTTGTCCCCCTTTAAATGTGGTAAACAACATACATTTACAGTATTGTTGACCCTAAGAACAACGTTGTGTAGTAGATCTGCAGAAGGTTTTCATATTGCACGACTGAATCTACCTCTCAACAGCTATTTCCCCATTCCCCCATCCCTGGCAGCCAACAGACACCTCGTAGAAGTGGAATCTGCAGTTTTTTGTGATTGGCTTATCTCAGTGTAATGTCCTCAGGGTTTATATGTGTTGTCACGAATGGCAGGATTTCCTTTTAAGGCTGAAAACTTGCATTGTATGCATATGCCACGTTTTTTTCATCCAGTCAAATGTTGACAGAAATTTAGGTGATTTCTGCCTCTTAGCTACTGTGAATAATGATGAATACAGGAATGCAGATATCTTTCTGCGATCCTAGTTTCAATTCTTGTGTATAAGGTCCCAGAAGTGGGATTGCTGGATCACATGGTAGTTCTATTTTTAGTTTTTCAAGGACTCTGCATACTGTTTCCATAGTGACTGCACCAATTTACGTTCCCACTCACAGTGCATAAGGGTTCCCTTTCTCCACATCCTCGCCAACTTATCCCTTGTCTTTTTAAAAAAAAATAAATTTATTTATTTATTTTTATTTTTGGGTGTGTTGGGTCTTCGTTGCTGTGCCCGGGCTTTCTCTAATTGTGGTGAGTGGGTACTACTCTTCGTTGCAGTGCATGGGCTTCTCATTGTCGTGTGCGGGCTCTGGAGCACAGGCTCAGTAGTTGTGGTGCACGGGCTTAGTTGCTCCGCGGCATGTGGGATCTTCCCGGACCAGGGCTTGAACCCGTGTTCCCTGCATTGGCAGGCGGATTCTTAACCACTGCGCCGCTAGGGAAACCCCATATCCCTTGACTTTTTGTTGAGAGCCATTCTAACAGGTGATATCTCATTGTGGTTTTGATTTGTATATCTCTGATGATTTCATCATCTTTTCCTGTACACCTGTTGGTCATAAATATGTCTTCGAAGAAAGGTCTATTCAAGACCTTTGGCCATTATTTATTTATTTATTTATTTTTGGTAGTACGTGGGCCTCTCACTGTTGTGGCCTCTCCCGTTGCGGAGCACAGGCTCCGGACGCACAGGCTCAGCGGCCATGGCTCACGGGCCCAGCCGCTCCGCGGCATGCGGGATCTTCCCGGACCAGGGCACGAACCCACGTCCCCTGCATCGGCAGGCGAGCTCTCAACCACTGCGCCACCAGGGAAGCCCTGGCCATTTTTTAATTGGACTTTTTTGGTTGAGTTGTGTGTAATTGTGTGTTCCAGTTTCTTCACATCCTTGCCAACCTTTGGATCCAATTAGTCTTTCCTTGGCCTGGTGGTGAATCCTTATTATCTACCTCTGGGAAAGGAACCTCCTACCTACCACCCACCACAATTTGGAATAGAAAGCGCCTGCTTCCCTTTTTCCAAACTGAAAGTGATTACTGAACCCTAGGAGCCTTTGTTTGGATGATTTGGGAAGAACTAGAGAAGGCTTTGAGCAAAGTCGGTAGTAGGTTCCCCATAATTTATTTCAATTTTTTTATAAAAATTTCTTTATTTTTAAAAACAGGGCGTGGTGGGTCAAAAATAAAAGAGATCCAGAGCTCAACATACACCAAAATACAGGTAAATTATTTGGGTTCTTAAATCCTTAAAGAGGATGAACTATGGTTCATTCTTAACTCTAATTTCTCTTCAATTATTAACTTACTGTTGTAGCTTAGGTAAGTTGCCAAAGCTCTTCATACTTCGTTTTAAGAACTCACCTAAGCTGTAGTCCATTCATTATATCTTAGATGCTGATTTATAGCAATCCTGTATTTCCTTTACACTTTTATTCTATGTGAGGTTGAGTGCGGGGGTGGGACGGTGAAGGGACTTATCTCACCTATTTTCCCCCTTGTATCTAGATAATAAAAGGGGACCCTGAAGCGGAAGTAAGAATTTTTGGCACCAAGGCAATGCAGAGCAAAGCGAAAACAGTGATAGATAATCTTGTTCAAAAACAAGAAGACTACAAAACAGAGCCCAAAGTTGGTAAGTAAGTTTTGCCCACTAAAGCCCTGTAAAATTTTAAGTGTTTTATTCAGCGTTATAAACCATATTATAACTGCTTTTCCTGATAACAAAGCTTTGGCTTGCCATCATTAAATCTAGTCTGTTACAGAATTTTTTTCTATGAAATCCAGGATACTTTTCCTCAAACTAAGACACTTAATATCTGCTGTTAAGCCTAGCAGTTTTACTTTTGAGTAAAAACAAAATAACCTTTTAATACACTTCACTGTTGATGGTACAGCAAGGATTAGTCCTGGCCTCCTGTCTGTGGTCCCTTCCCTGGAATGTGACTGACTTTGAAAACTGCCTAATTATTTGATATTTTAAAAAATCTCAGATCTATTTGGACTAGAGAAAAAGCCATTATTGAACTATTTCCAGAAGCAACAAGGAGAAGAGTCTTGGGTTCAGATGGCAGCATTGCCTCTTAGTGTTTCTTGGGAAAGAACCTCTAAAAAGCCTGTAAGACACTGTTTCTTCTGTTCATCTGGGGTAACATCTGCCACACAGAATTACTGTAATGATAAGTGATGTGTTATTTATTATCAGACACTGGTCTCTCATGCTTTTTAGCTGCTCCAGTAATTTTTTTTTTGCATTTCAGAAATCTGAAGTAAATAACTGGCAAACCGTGACCGGAATTGTCACGGCACTGTTGTACTAAATTCCTAAATTTAATGTTTCAAGCATTATTATTGTTGGGTTATTAAAACAGAAAATAATAAAATTGTTTTGGATTTTATACTGGTAGGATTTGTTTAGAAACTAATTTGGAATATTTTTAACAGATGTTGCTGTTGTCCAACCTTCGGATGGAAAAGGTGCAAGTAAAGATGTTTCAGGAAATCAGAAATTGGTTGATTGGGATAAGTTCCGAGGAAATATTTTGAAATGGAGCAAAAAAAAGTGGGCAGGTTAGTGCTGGATCCCAACACTTACATGTGGTATTGTTGTTCCTAGTAATTGAGGTTTTTAGCCTCTATAAAAAATGAGTTGCTCTTAGTAATGAAATCTATATGCAAAATGACAGTAGAATTTGAAATGCTGCAGTTAGTCTCTAGGACATGATATGTCTGTGTTGTGGTTTACGTTACAAATGGAAAGTTAAAACTTATTTATACCTTGTCTTATTTGAGGTAACTCACTGCACATGTTTAATAAAAATAGAAAATCGGGCCAGAAGGGAAATGAAGTGAGTAAACATGCCAACCAGGAGTTAACATTTTGCTATGACTGAGCAAAAATTGATCTTGGAGTGTCCTGGCCAAGAAGGGCAAAATAAAAAGGGAAAAACATTTAATAAGATCATACAGGAAGAAATGGGTTTTTTTAATTCTCACTTGGAATTATATATGGAGTATAATGTTCTACCTTATTCACTGAATTTCAGAGTAAATTCAGGCATTAATTTAATCAGAATGAGGCAGTGGGACAACATCATTTACTTAAAGTTAAACAGTGAACACTTCCATGTGACAAATATTAACAAGGGTTCATTCCACTCTGGTGGTCAGCCTATCCCATGCCATCTCAACAACATGTGTTGGGAGATTTGGGTGGCGCCGGGGAGCAGAAAAAGGATTTAAGTTTGGTGGAAGTAGGATAAGCATTTAAAAAAGAAAACAAAGTAGCTTCAAAGTAGAGGATAGAATAAGAATAAATATTTTATCCCTAAACAGTAATGGGATGGACCGTCAAAGAAAAGAAAGTTAGCTTACTATGAGAGAAGATTCATCAGTTGTGATGGCTGTGTGTCTTGTGAAGCATGGTTTCTTTTCTTTTATATATAATTATTAAAGATCTCTTTCTTGGGTGAAAAATGTAATTGAAAGACAAAGCAAAAATGGAGATCTCTTAGAGGCTGGCAGAAGCTTTGCTGGCAAAGTGTGGGACAGCTGTCTAGAACTGTATCTGTGCAAGGTGAACTGATACATATTTTAGTTTGATTTCTGTTGCTTTGAATAAATGTCAATGAAATGTAAATGCTCATTAATCATCCAAGTTAAAATTTGGGGTTTTGTCCCAGGTTTACCTCCAATTAAGAAAAACTTTTACGTGGAGTCAGAAACAACACGTTCAATGTCACAAGACCAAGCAGACAATTGGAGGTGAATAGTTTTACTACTTTTTATTGAGTATTTATAGAGTTATGCTGGTAAATTAACCCATTAGGAAAAGATTTGAAATGATTGCACTTGAAACTGTAGCTTCCTATTCAAAAGAAAACTTGGGGGTTTCCCTGGTGGCGCAGTGGTTGCGAGTCCGCCTGCCGATGCAGGGGACACGGG
>NC_041223.1:83841667-83870925 GCF_002837175.3 Physeter macrocephalus
GATCCCACATGCCGCGGAGCGGCTGGGCCCGTGAGCCATGGCCGCTGAGCCTGCGCGTCCGAAGCCTGTGCTCCGCAACGGGAGAGGCCACAACAGTGAGAGGCCCGCGTACCGCAAAAAAAAAGAAAACTTTGTTGCACCCTACATCGTATACATTAGAGCATTGCTATCCAATAAAACTTTTGGTGAAGAGGGGAAATGGGCTATATTTGTGTCTAGAGTAGTTACTATCCATATGTGGCTATTAAACACTTAAAATGTAGCTAATATTATTGAGGAACTGAATTTGAAATTTTTAAGAGACGTGGGTAGTGCCTGCTGTATTAGCAGTTTTTGAGAATTATTTCTACAGGTGTTGAAAATCATGAGAAATTGATCTGATATCTGAATATTAGAAACATTTCTTACTCTTTGGTCCTTATTATCTGGAATTATAGGTCATAATGGCAACATTTTTTCTATTAATATCTGTTATAAAACTAAGATAGTATGATATAGCAGACAGAGCAGTTATTCTAGGATTGGGGTAGGGCCCTGAGCATGGGCAAGTGACTAAAGATCACCTGTCGAATGAGAATAATTCCCACTTCAAAGTATTATTGAGGATTAATTAAGGAAATGTGTGTGAAACATTATAGGCCCTCAGGCGTTTGCCAAATCTGACTTTGATTCATGAAGCATATAATTTTCAGGTTCTATTCTTAACCTTTCCATGAAATTTTCATTGGTCCATTCATGCATACAGTGTAATTTTTTTCCTTCTCTGGAACTATTCTGGGAAAAAAAGATGGGCTTGCTTCTATTTCTTATTACATTTTACTGTAACTTAACCAGCAGTCTAATTTTAATCAGTTGCAGTTGAATTTCTAGATATGACCTGAACTAATGTTGGAAAAACTTTCTTGCTTGGGGAGTAAAGTGACCAAAGCCACTAATCCTTGTTCTATTTTTCCTTAAAGGAGGGAAAATTATAATATAATGTGTGATGACTTGAAAGGTGGTGAGAAACGTCCTCTTCCCAACCCTATTGCTAATTTTGAGGATGCATTTCACTGTTATCCTGAAGTTATGAGAAACCTTCAGAAGGCAGGTTTTCAAAGGCCAACACCAATTCAGGTAGGCTTTCTTTCATTCTAACATTTCATCGACTTTCCCCCCTCAATTTCTGGTCGTTAGAAGTTATAACACCAGAGAGCAGCTGTCTCTTATAAGTGTCCCCCCAGCACCTCCACCGCTGCCTAGCACTCAAAATGCTGAGAAGTTTGGGGCTGGGAGAGGAGGAAGGAATACTTGACAGAAAAAAATGCACTTTTTATTTTAATATTTCTCATTCTGTTTCAGTCACAAGCATGGCCAATCATTCTACAAGGAGTAGATCTTATAGGAGTAGCTCAGACTGGAACGGGGAAGACATTGTCCTACTTAATGCCTGGATTTATTCATATTGACTCACAACCACTGTAAGAATTATTACATCTGGGTTCTCTTTAGGGGTTTAACAGATATGGATTCCAAAAATGCAATGAAAAGTATCTTCGATTGCCTTGGTCGAAAGGTAATGCCTAGTCTCGGGCAAATGCACTTGTGTTGTTCTGGTAGGCTATAAAAGGACAAAACATTTTTAGGAAGCAATAGGTAGTATCCACCAAAAGTCTTAATAGTGAAACACTGGAAACAAATTGTTTAAATTACTGTGTCCAGTACAATTCTGTGAGAATGTCTGACACAGGAAAGCTCTGGCCCTGTTTAATGAAAAGGCTGGTGTCTGGACCCTAAGATTTTTCTGTTAGGCTGTTTTTCTTTATTTCTCCACTTTTTTTTTTTGCGGTACGCG
This sequence comes from Physeter macrocephalus, assembly GCF_002837175.3. Taxonomy (NCBI): domain Eukaryota; kingdom Metazoa; phylum Chordata; class Mammalia; order Artiodactyla; family Physeteridae; genus Physeter; species Physeter macrocephalus. The sequence goes on from NC_041223.1 coordinate 83,843,502, forward strand.
GGCCTCTCACTGTTGTGGCCTCTCCCGTTGCAGAGCTCAGGCTCAGCGGCCATGGCTCACGGGCCCAGCCGCTCTGCGGCATGTGGGATCTTCCCGGACCAGGACACGAACCCGTGTCCCCTGCATCGGCAGGCGGGCTCTCAACCACTGCACCACCAGGGAAGCCCTCTCCACTTTTTATGTGTGGTGCTTGTTTGTGGCTTTGACACTCATTGCTGCCTTTTTTTTGGCCGTACCTCGAGGCTTATGGGATCTTAGTTCTGTGACCAGGGATTGAACCCAGGCCCTCAGCAGATGAAAGCTTGGAGTCCTAACCAGTGGACCGCCAGGGAATTCCCTCATTGCAGGCACTGAATGAAGGTCCTGTATATCTGAGATGGGTACTTGACTGACGTGTTTTCTCTCCGAAGAGGCAGGAATGGGCCGGGCATGTTAGTCCTCACCCCGACTCGAGAACTAGCTCTGCAGGTGGAAGCTGAGTGCCGTCAGTATTCATATAAAGGTCTTAAAAGGTGAGTCTTGTCTTTGACCGTTCCTGCATCAGCATTCCAACCATTGGTAGCTGTAGACATCCTCCCCATTATTTTCACACATCCTGAGAAGCTGATTGGCTCAGCGTGGGTAAGGCTTACTTACCCCTGATCCACGTCGACTGTAACCTGGGTGGTGGGGTCAGATAACAAGGATGCGAACATGGCTCTCGCAGGACACGTCCCTGTGGGTTGGTAGGTATGGATGGTTCTCAGAAAGGGGCCAATACTCTACTACCAGAGACTTCTGATTTATATACTTTTTATTTTATACCCAGAATGCTTAGGTTGGTTGGGATTTTGAATTGTGATGGGATATTCCCCACGTGAACATGAACCTCTGTATTTTTTTTTAAGTGTTTGTGTATATGGTGGTGGCGATAGAGATGGACAAATAAAAGACTTAGCAAAAGGTGTCGATATCATTATTGCCACTCCCGGAAGACTCCACGATCTGCAAATGAATAACTTTGTGTACCTGAAGAGCATAACCTACCTGGTAATCGTGGAGCTGGGGTTCAGGGTCCTGGGAGGAAGAACTGAACTCTTTATCAAACCCTTTAGAATGGCTCTCCATTTCATAATGGTTTTAAATCCTAGGACTGTTTCTCATTCCCTCTAGTTTGTTAAAATACGGATTTTAAGGTCATTCCATTTTAGTATTATATAAATATTAGAAAATGTAGGTAAGTACAAAAGAATTCCTCATGAATATTTTAGACACTTAAATTGTTTTTTCATTAAATCGATTTAGAAACTGTTAGTTGGCAAACTTAAATCAATCTGTGTTGCAACTACAGATAGCTTAGATAATGGAGGAAATGAAAAAATTACCTTAGCATTCATAAAGGCAGAGCATACATACTAGCTACCTTCCATACCTAATCTAGCCGACATTTTTTTTTTTTTGGCCATACTGCACAGCTCGTGGGATCTTAGTTCCCTGACCAGGGTTGGAACCCGGGCCCTCAACAGTGAAAGCGCGGAGTCCTGACCACTGGACCACCAGGGAATTCCCCTAATCTAACCATTTTTAATGCAGGTATTAGATGAAGCTGACAAGATGCTGGATATGGGATTTGAACCCCAGATAATGAAGATTTTATTAGATGTACGCCCAGACAGGCAGACAGTTATGACAAGGTAGGTATATGTTTAATTTGCTAGTCTGCAAAGTAGAAATCAGTGGAACCAAATCCATTTGATTTTAGAGCCTTTCTTAAAAGTATTTTGAGGTCCTTTGGAGAAAGATAATGTCATCACTTAGTATAGCAACTCAGTGTAACAGTTTAGCAATGACTATTGGGTTTCCTGAATTAAAAATAAGATTTCTAGGGACTTCCCTGGTGGTACAGTGGTTAAGACTCCGCACTCCCAATGCAGGGGGCCCGGGTTCGATCCCTAGTCAGAGAACTAGATCCCACATGCTGCAATGAAGATCCTACGTGCTGCAACTAAGACCCGGCACAGCCTAAGTAAATAAATAAATGTTTGAAAAAGAATAAGATTTCTATAAAAAAATGCAGGGGAGACTGTTTCACCGGGGTTGGGGGGGTCTCAGATTGGAAAAAGTAATCACCTGTCCAGAATACTTTTTGGTGAAGATAAAGCTGAGGCAGCAGAAGAGTATGTGATTGGGGAAATAGACTAAATTTATTCATTTTGTTTTCTTACTAAACTTCCCATCTTTGTAATTAGTGTGAAAGTACAGAAGGTGGTTACTTTCATAATATATGGTTGAAGAAACATCTGAATTTACATATCTAATCATCGGTACAGTTAAAATGTTTTTATTTGGCATGAGTGTTTGGTTTTGCCTGCTAACAATGTATGAAAAATACTGGGGTTTTTTGCCTTATTTATAAAGGCCGAGAGAAAACTAATCTAACACCTGAATTCATTGTACCTTTTCATAGATTGGAAAGGTATAGCTCTTTTTCACCTTTTGTTTACAAACCTATTAAACTTATTTAAAGGTTTAATCTAGTAGCTTCATTGAGCAATTCATTGTGAAGCAAATGTTTTCTGTGAAATTGGCCTCATTAAAAAGTACTGAGTTTGTCTTTCATGAGTAATTTGGTTCATAGCATTCTTAGGGAAATTTAGTAATGTTTGCTTTATAATAAATTTTTAATGTTTGTGTATTATGTTTTATCTCCAGTGCAACGTGGCCATGTGCTGTCCGTAGACTCGCACAATCTTATTTGAAAGAGCCCATGATTGTGTATGTTGGTACTTTGGATCTAGTTGTAAGCTTGTTTTTAATTACTATTTATATCTTATTAATTATGGGAATGTTTTGCCATTGTAAAGCTCTCTGGCCTTTCACTTCATAATTGAGATTGGCCTTTCAACTAATCATTAATGAAAATTGACGTTTTACTTAAATCACTGGTAATTAATAATGGGTCATTGCCCTAGGCTCATTTCATGAGATTTCACAAAAGACAGGATAAATGCTTCAGAATCTATTTCATCTCTGGGTCAAAAAAATGGTACCAGCGATACTTTGAAATTTTGTGTTGTCAAAATACTTATTGAACGGAAACTCTTTGTGTCATCAGCTGAACATCTTCATTGCAAAGGCTATATCCAAATTCATGGCGATAGTTTTGTACGCTTGGCCTCAAACCGTGGTTATTCCTTTTCCAACGATAGTAACCAGCTGCTTTCAACACACTGCCACGTATTCAAGAGTTCCCAGCTTAGCGTGGGTGACTCACTGGTAAAAAGTGAAAGACTGAGTCATAAATCCTTGGGTAGGAACCGGTGATTTTGCAAGGACCTGCCATTTTTCTTGCTAGCAGTTTATTAGAACATTTAACCAATGATAGAAATAAGATGGATTTCGAGCCAATATATGGGGTTTGCCCATTAATATTGATGAACTATGATCTCTGAGTCCTTTAGGCTGTGAGTACCGTGAAGCAAAATATAATTGTCACCACAGAAGACGAGAAACGATCACATATCCAAACTTTCATCGAGAGCCTGTCTCCCAAAGACAAAGTCATAATATTTGTTAGCCGGAAAGCTGTGTGAGTATATTTTTCACATTCAGATAATCAGTTATGGTTTGTTTTGGCATTGTTTCTATGTGTATACGCATTTCATATGGGGGGGGTGTATGTCTTACAATATGCACATTACTTCAGACTCTTGCCAGTGGAAGTAACAGACCCCTGACTTTATCTTTTGCTTCAGGGCTGATCATTTATCAAGTGACCTGTGTATCCGGCATATATCAGTAGAGTCTCTGCATAGCAACAGAGAACAGAGTGATCGAGAGAGAGCATTAAAAAACTTTAAAACAGGTACATTTATACAATTAGTATTGCAGTTTAAAAGTGTCCAGTGCCTGGACTTGCTTGAGTGATGGCACCTTTTCATGGAACCCATGTCTAAGATCTGCCCTCAGCTTGCAGATCCCAGAACTATACTTGTTCTAAATATTAATCAGATTCTCAGAACTGTCTCAAGCTAATGTTTAAAACCTGGATATCAAGGCAGTAATTTGCAGTGAGAGTGTTGTTTTAATTTACTTGAGAGGCATATATCTTTGCCATGGTTCATGGACCCTTTGAATTTTGGAATCTATTGTGTTGTAACTTGCCAGCAGTTAAAAAAGGCTAAGTAACCCTTTCCCGTCTTCACTGTCTTTAAAAGAGTTTTAATATTAAAAGCAAGGATAGTTCACCTGATCAGATATTAGGGGACAGATATGTCTTGGGTTGGTTTGTACCAGCGTGTATCTGTATTCTTTTGGCTTTACTCTTTAGGGAAAGTGCGAATACTGATTGCTACCGATTTAGCATCTCGTGGTCTTGATGTCCATGATGTCACACACGTCTATAATTACGATTTTCCCCGGAACATCGAAGAATATGTGCACAGAGTAGGGCGCACCGGGAGAGCAGGGTAAGTCAGTCCGTCCATCCTGGCTCCCATTCTCTTCACAAAAAGGACCTTTTTCCCCTCTGAGAGCACTATCATAAAATCCCCATAACATGCTGTTTAAACAACTGCAGATTAGTTTCCAAATTTCTGCTTGAATGGCTAAATCTTTTTTTTTAATCGAAGTATAGTTGATTTACAATGTTGTGTTAATTACTAGTTCCAAGTTGCTGGACATTCTTACCAAAACATGGTATTGTCAGTACTTTTAATTTTAGCCCATCGGAGGGATGTAGTGCTATGTAATTTATATTCGTTGGTAGTTAATGAAGTTGAACACATTTTCATATACTTATTGGCTATCTGGATATAGCCTCATTTGTGAAGTACTTACTCAAATCTTTCGGCCTATTAAAAAAATTGTATTGTCTATCTTTTTGTTATTAATTTGTGGAATTTCTGTATATATTATAGATAAGATTTGCTTTGACAGATACATTGCAATAATCTTCTGGTCTGGCATGGCTTTTCACTCACATAATGGTATATTTTTTAAATGTTTTTTTAAATTGAAGTATAGTTGATTTACAATGTTGTGTTAATTACTGCTGTATAGCAGAGTGATTCAGTTATACATATATATACATATATATACATTCTATTTTTTTAATATTCTTTCCCATTATGGTTTATCATAGGATATTGAATATAGTTACCTGTGCTATACAGGAGGACCTTGTTGTTTATCCATTCTATATATAAAAGTTTACATCTGCTCACCCCAACTTCCCACTCCATCCCTCCCCCAACCCCTTCCCCGTTGGCAACCACAGGCCTGTTCTCTATGTCCATGATTCTGTTTCTGTTTCATAGATAGGTTCATTTGTGTCATATTTTATTTATTTATTTATTTATTAGATTTTTTTTTTTTTTTTTTGATGTGGACCATTTTTAAAGTCTTTATTGAATTTGTTACAGTAGTGCTTCTGTTTTGGTTTTTTGGCCGTGAGGCATATGGGATCTTAGCTCCCCGACCAGGGATGGAACCCTCACCCCCTGTATTGGAAGGCGAAGTCTTAACCACTGGACAGCCAGGGAAGTCCCTTGTGTCATATTTTAGATTCCACATATAAGTGATATCATATGATATTTGTCTTTCTCTGTCTGGCTTACTTCACTTAGTATGATAATCTCTGGTGGCATCCATGTTGCTACAAACGGCATTAATTTGTTCTTTTTTATGGCTGAGTAGTATTCCACTGTGTATATGTACCACATCTTCCTTATATGAATGGCTAAAGCTTTTTTTTTAATTAATTAATTTTTTGGCTGCGTTGGGTCTTCGTTGCTGCATGCAGGCTTTCTCTAGTTGCGGCGAGCAGGGGCTACTCTTCGTTGCGGTGCGTGGGCTTCTCATTACGGTGGCTTCTCTTGTTGCGGAACACAGGCTCTAGGCGCGCGGGCTCAGTAGCTGTGGCATGCAGGCTCCAGAGCACAGGCTTAGTAGTTGTGGCACACGGGCTTCGTTGCTCCGCGGCATTTGGGATCTTCCCGGACCAGGGCTCGAACCCGTGTCCCCTGCATTGGCAGGCGGATTCTTAACCACCACGCCACCAAGGAAGTCCCTGAATGGCTAAATCTTAATGTATCATACGTAGTTGGGCTTGTGAAAGAGTTGAGGTTTTGCTGCTGCTGTTTTTGTTCTATTTTGCTAGCTGAATCATGAATATAAATTATAAATCAAATTAAATTGACTTTTTTTCCCCCCTTGAAGGAGGACCGGGGTATCTGTTACCCTTATCACTAGAAATGATTGGAAGATTTCCGGTGAATTAATTAATATTCTGGAAAGAGCAAATCAGGTGAGAATATGCAACTCTGTTTTCTAAGGTTCAAATTTCATTTATTCCAAGTAGTGGGGCTTTACTGCCTGTCAGGAAATACAGATATTAAACAAGTAATTAAGCGTGTTGTGAGGGCTGTAGCATGGCACAGATGAGCACTATAATATGTAAGTGGGTGTAACAGGGGTGAGCATCACTGAACCCTGCTGCGGAAGAGCCCAGTGGGGTGGAGGTTGGAGAGAACAGAGGAAGCAGAGGACACACTCAGGCCTCGAGGTGAGAAAGTGACACCAGGCAAAGGCACCAGGAAGCACCTGAAGGGCCACGCTAGCAGGAGGGCCGCGTACTTACTGACAGGGTTTTTTAAGACTAGGCTGGTTTTTTTACCTTGAAGATTCGGTGTTGCATATGCAAAGGGACACATTCCATTCTGTTTGGAAGATGTCATGTAATCAGTGGTGGAGATTCTCTGAAGATTGTAGAAAAGCTGTTACATAATGCGAATCGCCTCAATCCTAATAACACGTTTAATGGCTTCAGAGTGTCCCAGAGGATCTTGTGGTGATGGCTGAGAGATATAAAGCAAATAAACTGAAAAAAGAAATGGAAAATAAGTGGGAAAGACCCCAAGGAAAACCCAAGAAGTTTTATTATTAACGTCTTTGTTGAAAAGTGGTACCAGCCTACTTAAAAGAGGTAAAATTTGAATAACACATGGACTTTCAAACACCTGGTTTCCTTAACTAGGCTTTGTTATTGTGTTTATTATAATCAGCATTATCTCTAAGTCATTAACCTAATAAATGAGATCTTATTCTTTATCTGTTACCCAAATTTTAGTTAATATATCTTAGAACTGATTTGCTTTGTTATAAAGCAGAAACTAACACACCATTGTAAAGCAATTATACTCCAATAAAGATGTTAAAAAATATATATATATAGCTTAGAAGTATTAATTCAGAGGTGAGAAAAAAACTTTTTAAGTTGTACAGTCGTAAGAGTATAATGGAATATAATAGAACTGGTGGAGGTGTAAATTGTATAACCTCTTCTGAGCAGTCAGGTGGTAATGTATCAGTTGTAAATACATACACCTTTTGATCCAGCAATTCCTCTGGACATAAATGTCCAGTAGGGAGCCGTATGAATAAACTATGGAGAAAATCATATCATATAAGGGCCTAATGCCTATGACATAGGAAACTCCTAACACTGAACAAAAACAACCTGATTAGAAAATGGGCAAAGGACTTGAATAGACATTTCTCCAAAGACATACAAGTGTCCAACAAGTTAAAGATGCTCAGCTTCACTAATCACTAGGGGATTCACAGATCACCTCACCCCCATTAGAATGGCACACAGTACATCAATTTATGCTTTTTCCTGCTTATTTTTCAGAATTCAAGATTTTTTTTGAGATATATTTATTTAAGATACTGTGGAAGTATTGGAAGCATGCTGGCAGTATGAAGAGATGACTGATTCTTAAAATAGTAGTGTTTAAAATGTAGAATTCAGTATTTTATACTTTAATAAGATCAAAAGTATTTAAACTTGAGTTGAAATTTTATCGATATTAAGGAATGTAGCATTAAAATTTCACTTTTTGCTCTCTTATTTTTAAAAAAGAAATAAAAGTAAGTTTTGTCTCCTATAATGTTGCTGTATTAAGGTCAATCTTTAAAGGGTTTCAGGCTTGTTCAGATGTTGTCATAGCAGTGAAAATGCTGTTAACACAATAAATTTTTTTCTGTGATAAAAAGACAAGCTGATCCGTCTTTCTCAATAGCCCTTTAATTTTGTGTTTACCACATAGTGTTTTATTTGGTGGTACTTTTCTTACTACTTCATCTACTTTGAAATGAAACAGTAAAAGGATTTCACGGGGCCAGACTATGCCACGGCTGTTTGTTAACTTTTAGCCTAGCGCTCCAGGATCAAGTAAATCCTGGGTAAGTTCATTTCCCCGAAAGCTGCTTTCACTAGTCACGGTCCCCTACTTTCCCTTATAGTTTTGTGTAGTTTTCTGTTTCCTACGTGACAATTACTTATACCATGTAATCATCTGTCAGAAGTTGAATAGCGGTGAGGAAACATGTTCATGATACAAGAACCACAAACATCCACCAAAAGGTGTATGTAATGAGAATAAATTTTTGTAATAAGTTTCGTTATGTGAAAATGCATTAAAATTAGTGAAATACTAACATTAATTAGGGCTACTGACAGGTTTTTCAGCGAAGCTGGGCTAGGCTAACAGCTAGGAGCCCGTCTTTCCCTAAAAGTGCAGAATGAAATGTAAAAAGAATACACAATGGGGACAAAAGACAGTCTCTTCAGTAAGTGGTGCTGGGAAAACTGGACATCTGGTTGTAAAAGACCACAATCAGAACACGCTGGGGAGTGTGGAGAGGGCAGCCCCGGGGCTGAGGGGCTTGGGATGCAGCCAGGGGCAGCAGGGACCCGTGGGCTGGTTGCTGCCGGTTCAAGGCCCGCCCCGCTGCTACCCCTGCCCGTGGGCATCACATCCTTCAGCAACAGGGTCCAGAAGAGCATCTCGCAGAAGAAGGTCCAGCTGCACGTGGACAGGAGCCTCAGGTGAACACTCTCCAACGTTACAGAGGACACTACAAACTGCAGAGCAGGCCAGGCTTCAGTAAGGCCCAGTGAGCAGAGACCATCAGCCGAGGCTTCAGGGACAGTCCCGTGAATGAAAACAAGAAAAAACAAGATCAGAAAAAGAATGAAAGGAAAACAATGTATGGCCGCATCAACGAAGCATGAAGTCAGTTCTCCTGGAAATGTGGGTGACAGCCATCTTGGCAGTCACTGTGTGATTCCACGCTGCCTCGCGCGAGGTGTAGCCCTGGACCAGCAGCCTGCGGCTGGCGGTGGACCTGCGTGAGCAGACCCGTCTGCTGGGGACACAGACCCCCGCTTTGCTGCCAGCTTTGTCGCTTGTCAGCAAGTCCGTTTGACGCGGGTCCCTCGCCGGCCCTGTGCCTGGCGCACAGTAGGCACTCAGGCGGCATCTGCTGGCTAATCGGGCTGTCACTGCAGTGCCAGGCTTGTCACATCTGGTCCCCAGCTCCAGGTGCCGAGACCCCTGCCGTTTCTGTTACTCAGCACATGTAGGAGAGGAAACCCTGATGCACCAACAGGAGGTTTTGGGTCAGGCGAGGTTTCAGGCAGTCCCATGCGCCCAGCTGTATTGTGGAGGGTCCAGAAACACACATGCAGAGCCCCTCCCGGGAGCCGCGGCCCCTGGAGCTCCCCTCCACGCTTCATTGTGCGGGCAAAGTTACATGTTACGACCTCAGCCGTTCTCCTGGGCCAGAAATGCTTTGACAAATGGATGCATTTAGTGGTTTGGGGCTCATGTTTTCAGAAGTACTAATCCTTAATTCAGAACCACAAGAAAGTTGCCAAGGACCGTGTGGTTCCTGCTCCAGCGTCCAGCCCTGGGGTGGAAGCTCTGACCAGCCTTGACCTTCTGCACTGGAGGGTCAGCAACGAAGCATGGCTTTGAGCAGCACAGGCCGGTACCATCTGATGCTCATTCTGGGAGCACTTTGCCTCTCTTTTGGGGGGAAAGTGCTAGAACAACTTTTTTCAGTATTAACAATTACCTGATTTTTCCTTTATGTTCAAAAACTCAGATCCCTATATCTAATTCTATCAGAACCAAAGTATCCTTTGAAAATAAAGCTTTATATCCAAAAGTATGCTTTTGCAAAATTTTCTAGTCAGTGTGTTGGGGGAGCAGAGAGTGTGAACAGGGAGTAGGAAGGAAAGAGAAGAAAGGACTTGAATTCTAATTTCGGACCATCTTGACATATATTGTGTTCAAAGGTATCACCTTCTTACTCAGTTTTAATTCTGAGTTCTTTCTTAAGCCTCAAAGAATAAAAGCAGCAGCGGACAGCCTGGCCTGGTGGAGCGTTTTAGTGTCTCATGGGTAGATTCATCAGAGCATCCACCCAGAGAAGTCAGAATAAACCCCCCCGGAGCAGGGCGGTGGAGTGGCCAAAGTTCTCGGTTCCATGGAGCATGCTTTCTGTGGACAAGGACAAGGACACCACTCTCACTGAATAAAACGTGGTGTGTCCGTGGCAGCCACGCTTTCACCAGTGCTCACAATGCATGTCTAGCAGGTGGCAGCCTTTGAAAATATGCATAACTGAATGTACATAGAGCATCCTCTAGGCTCTGAGGGGATCGTATTTTCATACACCTGACCATGGCTGGCATGTCAAGGTGCTCTCTGTTTCCAGTTGTGCAGATTCAGTGCGTATTCAGAGAGCGTCTCACTGCTCACAGCTGAAGGCTGTTGATATGTAGGCACCAAGAAGGCTCTGAAGTATGTGGCTTATGTCGGTTTTTCCTGAGAAGCTGAGTTAGAAAGGGTTTGAAGGAATCAAACACCAGACCCCCTTTGTCAAGGGGAGTGTTTTGATATCAAGCTGGAGTTTGGGGGCAGATGGGGTTAAGGCATTGGTGACCTGCTCTCTGGAAATATCCACATACTGTTGAGAAGAAAAAAAAAAAGTGTAGCTGTCTGATGTTTGAGCCACAATTGTGGATGTGTAGGTCATGTCACCGTCTCTTCAACAGCAGATCCGTGTTCCCAGTTGAGAGAGACTCTGGACAAGAAGCTGTGGTGTTAGGCGCTATCTGTTCGGGTGTGTCTGGAAGAGCGCTTTCATTCCCACGGGAAGCCTGGGACACTTTTCACCCTCAGCCAGATGCTGTGCGCGCGCAGTCCCATGCTGTTTTTCCTCTAAGGAGAGGTCCTTTGGAAAGTGGAGGTGGTGTGTGTCTTTTCAACCTCTGAAAGCATGTCAGGTGAGAGAGAAGACAAAGCTCTCTGAACTCATGTTTTTCTTGGGTGCAGAAATCTGTTCTTTCATCAGACCACTAAGCCACGTGCCTTAGCCTCTTCTGCAGTTTCCCACAGCGTGATCTGGGGCAGGAGACTTCTGCCTCTTAGAGGTGACCGACCCTCTGAAGCAACCCGGTCTGGCTTTGGGGAACAGTGGGGCTTGGGGAAAGCAGCCCTCCCCGTGGCTGTCTGCATTTTTAAACCACCTGTCAAGGACTTGCGCTTCTCTCCACCTGTAGGGTTGCAACATTGCCTTCTCTCCGCTTGGTGCTCCTGGGCAAAACTGGCGTGTGCCATCCAGAACTGGCGTCGTCTTCTTAAAGAGCACGGCTCCTGCCTCGGTTCCAGCCTGCTGTGCTTCTCTCATATGCCCTGAAGGGTGTCACATCTTGCCATTCGTGCTGCTTCGTTTTAAGGCTTTTTGAAAAACAAACGGACAGACTTCTTATTTCGATGAACAAACTCTTAGGCTGGCAACAGCATGTGAGAAAGAGCATAGCTGAGCCCCTTGAAAGATTGCAGCCGAGGGATTCAAGACCAGTGGTGTAAAAGGAAGAGGAATTTCACTTATGTGGTACAGCTGCCAAGTTGTTAGATGTTCCTGTCTCTGCTAAATAGGCACAGCTAGTCTTCCAGGGAGCAGATGTTAATAATTGTTTGCAGTTAGAATGCTGCATCTAACCTTGGCCTTTCAGCTGTTTATTTTGTGGGAATTTTTGCTGCTTTCTTGCAGGGCACCTGCTTGTTAGAAAGGAGAAAGTAGGGGAGGGAACTAACTCAGGGGCCCGACCGTGGATCCCAGAGTTGTTCCTGCATGGAAATCACCTGAAGGCTCTCAGGCATTACAATGAAAAGATGCAACAATTGAGAAGGGGCCTTTTAGCCACCTGGTCCAGACATTCTGCCTGCAACCTGCCACCCGGGGATTGAGCAGCCTGGGCTTAAACACCTCTGAGGACAGAGAACTTACTGCCTCCTAGGGAAGCCTGTTCTATCTTTGTTTTGGGGTTTTTTTTAATATAAAGTTATTTATTTATTTGTTTTTGTCTGTGTTGGGTCTTCATTGCTGCGCGCGGGGTTTCTCTAGTTGCAGCGAGCGGGGGCTTCTCATTGCCGTGGCTTCTCTTGCTGCGGAGAACGGGCTCTAGGCGCGCGGGCTTCAGTAGTTGTGGCGCACAGGCTTAGTTGCTCCGCAGCATGTGGAATCTTCCCAGACCAGGGCTCAAACCCGTGTCCCCTGCATCGGCAGGTGGATTCTTAACCACTGCGCCACCAGGGAAGCCCCTTGTTCTGTCTTTGTAAACCTCTGGCTTTTCTATGTTCTCTGTAATTTCCATCTTAGTCTCTGGCCAGTGGGGGCCAGGTTAATCGCTGGCACTGCTCCAGGGCATAGCGTTTGTCTTTAGAAGGAGCAGCTACCAAGTAGACACTTTGGTGTCCTAGCTGTCCTTCCCCCCGAGTACTGGTCCACTTGGTTCCTTGTTGGGGATGGTGAGGAAACCCCGTCAGCCTGGTTATACTCCCTAGACGTTGCTAAAGCTGATGGAGGAGGGAGTGCTATCAGGCTGCTAAGAAATACCTCAAGACATGAGGCCTCAGTGCTCTACTTGACATCACAAAAACTGAGGCTCACTTCAATAGGAAAAGTTTTAGCGAGAAGATTTTAAAATATGATCTGTGTGGAGTTTAAAGGTTACATGGCCCCTGAAGGCTTGTACCTTAATGTTCCTGCAAGTGCTTCACACGTTGTTTCCATCGAGAAAACAAAGCTTAGGAACTTGGGGAAACCACATGTCTCAGTGTCAGAGAAGGGCCATATTTTCAAGCTGGAAAGTCCTTTAAGGTTGCCGTTGCCCAGTCATTGATTCTTAGAGATGGGGAAACAAATTCGGAAAGACTTGCCCGAGCACCATAGCATCATCTGGACCAGCCCCTCGCCCTCCTGACCCGCCTGGTGCTTTTTCACTTTCCGCAGAGCGGGAACCCAGCCTTCAGGGGGCTGCCCTCACGTCCTCAAGACCTTGCTCCTGAGCAGAGGTTCCCAAGGCCAGCCTGGCTCTCAGGGACAGAGAACCAACCTGCAGGACTCCCGGTTGCAAGTAACAGCTGGGAAGGCAGTCAGTTGAGTTTTGCAAAATGAAGCGGGGGGAGAACAAAAGGAGCCTATCATGGAAGACCAAGGTCCCAAAGTCCTGGTGGGAAATGAGATGTTGTCTTAGAATCTAAATGCTCACGAAATACACTTGCTCTGTGGTCTGTGGGTCAGACTTCAGCCTTTCACACGGGTCATTCAGGTGACCCTAACTTGAACAGACACAGCTCTGTGGCCCTGCCATTCGCAGCCCTGTCCCTGTTAACGAGCGAGGTGGCTGAACTGGAGCACAGGTGAGCTCAAGGTCATGCCCGGGGATGCACGGTGCTTCAGGGTGCTTCTGTGTTCCTTTCATTTTATTACAAACGGTTGCCAAGTTTACAGTTAGGAGGGGTAAAGTGGACCCCATTTTTTAAAATTAGTTTATTTATTATTATTTTTTGGCTGCGTTGGGTCTTCGTTGCTGCGCGCGGGCTTTCTCTAGTTGCGGCGAGCGGGGGCTACTCTTCGTTGCGGTGCGCGGGCTTCTCGTTGCAGTGGCTTCCCTCATTGTGGAGCATGGGCTGTAGGCGCACGGGCTTCAGTAGTTGTGGCTCACGGGCTTAGTTGCTCCGCGGCATGGGGGAACTTCCCGGACCAGGGCTCGAACTTGTGTCCCCTGCATGGGCAGATGGGTTCTTAACCACTAAGCCACCACGAAAGCCCCTGACCCCGTTCTCTGAGGTGGAATCCAGCTGGGGGTAAGGTGGACCTTTTCTTAGGGTAGGAATGTCTACAATCAGTCATTTCATCTAGCTTGCATCTTCAAACACAAACCCTTCAGTGGCTTTCACTTAATGAACACATCTTTGCTGATGACAGAGGCTTGTACAGGTTCCCTGTTTCACAAGCCTATTATCTGTTTATGCCCATCGGAGTGTTTTGGGGGTGCAGGTTGGCTGTTTTGGGGGGGGTTTCTTCCATTTTGTAACCGCCTTATCAAAAAAAGCAAGCACACTTCCATTCCGGGCCTTCTCATATTGTACGCGTTTCCTGCCAAATTGGTGGGATCATGTGTATTTTAAGTTTGTAATCTGTAGCTCTGTACTGTTGAAAGGCTCTCAGTTCTGGGGTGGGGGGGTCTCCTTAGCATGCATGTGACCGTTAGTGTTGCAGCATCACACGGATGGGACAGCCCGACTCTTGCTCTTAATAAATGATCTGAATGAGAAACCAGAAAAAAAAAAAAAAAACATTAACACCATATACAAAAATAAACTCAAAATGGACTAAAGTGTAAGATTGGAAACCATAAAACTCCTAGAGGAAAACATAGGCAGAACACTCTTTGCTATCATCAAAAAGAACACAAATAACAAATGTGGGCGAGGATGTGGAGAAAAGGGAACTCTTGTGCACTGTTGGTGGGAATGTAAATTGGTGCAACCCCTGTGGAAAACAGAATGGAGGTTTCTCAAAGCTAAATATAGAACTACCAGATGACCCAACAATTGCACTCCTTGGTATATATCTGAAAGAAACAAAAACAGTAATTCGAAAAGACACATGCACCCCAACGTTCATTGCAGCATTGTTTACAATAGCTAAGACCTGGAAGCAACCTAAGTGTCCATCAACAGAGGAATGAATAGAGAAGATGTGGTATATACATACAATGGAGTATAACTCAGCCATAACAAAGAATGAAATAATGCCATTTGCAGTTACGTGGATGATATCACTTATACGTGGAATCTAAAAAAACAAGTTAGTTAATAAAAAAAAGCAGACTCACAGATACAGAGAACACACTAGTGATTACCGGTGGGGGGAGGGAAGGAAGAGGGGCAATATACGGATGGGGGAGAAAAAGGGTTATTATGGCATTATATGAGATTATATGAAATCATGTGTGAAACTTGAAAACTGTAAAGCACTGTAGAATTAGAGCCTTTCTGTAAGATATTAAATTTTAAAAATCTTAAGTATGGTTTTTTTCTTTTTTAGAGGTGATGAAATGTTCTGGAATTGCATAGTGGTGATGGTTATACCACCTTTTGAATATACTAAAAACCACGGAACTGTACACTTTAAATGGATGAATTGCATGTTAATATGAATTATCTCTTTTTTTTTTTTTTTTTTTTTTTTTGGCTGCGTCGTGCCTCTTGCAGGATCTTAGCTCCCCGACCAGGGATCTAACCCTGCCCCCTGCAGTGGAGGTGGGGAGTCTTAACCGTTGGACCGCCAGGAAGTCCCAGTATGAATTATATCTCCACAGAGCTGCTACCTTAAGGGCCCCCCTAAAAGCAGAAGAGCTCACAGGACAACGAGGGAGGCAGAGGCAACTGCAGACATGTTTGGATATGATAATGTTTGAGGACCCTGTTCTGTGAGGCCAGTGGGTAGCGGTGCCAAGGCATCTTCCTAGGCTAAACTAAGTGCAGGCAGATCTCGTTTTATTGCATTTTGCTTTACTGCGCTTCACAGATGATTGTTTTTCTGTTTTTTTTTTTTTTTTTTTACAAATCAAGAGTTTGTGGCAACCTTTTGCGGAGCAAGTCTATTGGCATCAAAGACCCTTTTCTCAGATAAACTCCCTTCACAGGTTCTGGGGGACACATCTTTTGGGGCCACCGTTCAACCCACTCTCTGTATAAAGTAACCCTCTCATTTTAGGAGCTGACTGAGGCCCTGTATAAACTGGCACGGCACCGGCTGTGTGGCCGGGGGTCTGGAGAGAATGAGGACCCTGGACCCATGATGGGGTGGGTAAGTGGCCAGGCTACTTCCCGGTTTACCTTTTGGTTTTTCACTTCGATTGTGGGGCAGCATTGGCCTCGACACTGGGTCTTGTTTGTTTTGAAGCAGTCAGATTATCAGCCTTTCTGGGTGGCTTCTCCACTTATGACATATTTGGAAAGGCCTTTCCTATTGTGATGATTTAAACATTGTTTTTTGGTTTTGGTTTCACAGCTTTGGTCCAGCTGGAGGGTGTGTGTGTGTGTGTATCAGATGTGAGATAGGAGGCTTTTTTCCTAGATGACTACCTAATTTTCTCAATACTAGTCAATGAAAGATCCTTCTTTTCCCAACTATGTACAATATTATCTTCTGCTAAAATCATGCATGTTTTTGGGTCCATGTCTGGCGTGTTTCTTGTTTTGTTCATCTGTCTGAGAATCCATGCATCGATGCCAATCCCAGGCACGTGTCTTTTCACACTTGTGAGATCTTTGAGTCAGGAGGCAGCTAACATCATAGGCTAATTGGCAGTGTTTTTCTTAGTGGCACACGAACCAATGATGCACCTTAGAATACATAGTGGCCTAGATTTAACAAAATGGTAACAATTGTGTGGGCCTTCCCTGGTGGTCCAGTGGTAAGACTCTGCACTTCCACTGCAGGGGGCACAGGTGGGTTCGATTCCTGGTTGGGGAACTAGGATCCTGCAAAAAAAAAAAAAAAAAAGATAGTAATTGCGGCTTTAAAATATGTTTTGCCTTCTGATAGACCTTATCACACCTCATTGCCTGTCCCTACTTTTTTTCCCTCAGGGTTTTCCTAGGTATTCTTGCTCATTTTTCACTATGAAATTTAGAGTCAGAGTATTCTGAAAATAAATCGGAATGGGTTTTTAGTTAGGATGGTATTAGATGACAGACTAATGAGAAGTGACATTTATATGACATTCAGTCTGACCACTAAGAACATTGTGTGTCTTCACAAGGATCCAAGTACTTGTATGTGTGTATATTCCTCCAGAGAGTGTGGAAGTTTCCTTTATGTTCATTCTGTAAATACTGGGTGTCTACATTGGAGATGCAGCATAAACATAGCAGACACAAATTCCTGCCCTCAGATTTTTGCAGACCCTGAGCTCATGAAGATATTCTCCTATGTCATCTTCCAGTTTGTGCTACCTTTCCCATTTAGATCCACAAGCCACTTGGAATTGATTTCTGTTGGATTGATTTTATTTCATTTAGATGGTCAGTTGATGAAGCACCATTTACTGAAAATCTACTTCACTGCTCTCCAGTACTAATAGTGTAATAAAGCAAGTGCTCATGTATGGGTAGGTCTAGATACATTTCAAAGATAGAATCAGCTTTATTTGCCTTCAGTTCAGATCTGGAGTTTGTGGAAAAGGAAGGAGCCAAGAATGACACCGTTGTTTGGGCCTGAGAAACAGGAAGAGGCATCAAATATCGGGGAGGCACGTGGAGGACGGAGTGGGGGGCAGAAAGTCGTGGCTTTGCACGCGGGTGAGGTTGAGGCGTCTCTCAGACGTCAAAGTGAAGACGGAGGGTAGGCAGGTGGAGATAGAAGCATCAAATTACATCTCTGAGAACCATTCCCCTAACAAAATTAAAATCTTAATGTTTTTTGCTTTCAATTTTGTGAAATCAAAAAAGGATCAAGACCCTCCATGCAGTCAAAAATCTGTGTATACTTTATAGTCAGCCCTCTGTATCCTTGGTTTCACATCTGTGGATTCAACAACCACAGATCGTACAGTGGTACATACTTATTGAAAAAAAATTGGGTATAAGTGGACCCGTGCAGTTCAAACCTGTGTTGTTCAAGGGTCAACTGTGTATGGCACGTTTTGTGTGTCCATTCACCTACTGATGAACGGTTGGGCCGTTTCTACCTTTTGGTTACTGTAAATAAGGCTGCTGTGAACATTCGTGTACAAGTATGTGTTGGAGTCCCTGCTTGCAGTTCTTTGGGGTGTAGACCTAGGAGCAGATTGGCCAGGTCATATGGTAATGTTAACTTTTTGAGGAGCCACTAAACTGTTTTCCACAGTGGCTGCATCATTTTACATTCTTGCCAGCAAAGTACAGCGTTCTTATATCTCCACCTTCTCCCCAACACTTATTAATCCTCCCCAGTCTTGTTACTTTCTGTTGTTTCTACCATTTACACGAACGCCGTCTTAGATGTGAGATGGTTTCTCATTGTGGTTTTGATTTCTCTAATGATGAATGATGTTAAGTATCTTATGAGCTTAGTGTAATCTACATGCAATGAAACTTAATTTAAGGGTAAAGTTTTATGGCTTCTGACAAATGTATACAGCCATCTAACAACCACCACAATCGAGATAGAGAATATTTCCATCACCCCGAAATATTCCCCTGTCCCCTTCCCTCCCATTTCCATCAGCACCAGGCAACCAAGGATCTGCTTGTCTCCAGAGATTAGATCTACTTTTCTAGAATTTCATACAAATCAAATCATATCTATTCCTTTGTGTCTGGCTTCTTTTGTTCGGTATAATGTTTTTGGTATTCGTGGATATAATGTGTATCAGCAGTTCATTCCTTTATAAAGCTAATATTGCATCGTAAAGCTATAAGTTGTTCATCTGTTGGACATTTGGGTTTTTTTTTTTTTTTCAAGTTTTGGCTGTTTTAATTAAAACTGTTGTCAACATTCACATGCAAATCTTTGTGAACATGTTTTTCATTTCCTTTGGCAAAACAAAAAAATCCTAAACGTAGAATTGCTAAGTCATATTCTATTTTAAGTTTATTTAAACTGCTCCACTGGTTTCCAGAGTGTTGGTACCCTTCCCGCCAGCTGTGGATGAGTGTCCTAGTTGCTCCAAAGCCTCACCAACACTCGCTATGTCCATCATTCTAATTTTATTTTTTCACATGGGTGTTCAGTGGTATCTCATGCTGGCTTTCATTTGAATTTCCCCAATGACTAATAATGTTGAGCATGTTTTATGTGCTCATTGGTCAACTGTACTGTACAACTTTTGTGAGGTGTCTTCCTGTTGGGGGCTTATTTGTCTTACTGTGACCAGAACCCTGGATATAAGAGCTCTTATATTCTGGATCTAAGTCCTTTGTCACCTATCTCCCCACCCCCTCACACACACATTAGACGTATTTTATCCTGTTTTCTTCTCTAAGTTTGATTGTTTTTGCTTCTATAATTTTGATTGTGACCTACTTCAAATTTATTTATGGAGAGTGAGAAGTGAGAATCAATGTTCTTTTTCCCCGTACGATGCCCGCTTGTTCCAGCACATCTTTGTTGGAAGGACCATGATTTCCCACATTTAATTGCCTTGGCAGCTTTGTCAAAAATCAGTTGATCCTATGAGTGTGGGTCAACTTCAGATTCACCGTCCTGTCCACTGACCTGTGTAGGGAAACAGAGGCACCATGGCACTCTGCTGACCTTGTACATCTCCACGTGGGCCAGGCTCCACTGCAGCCTGACACACGCCTCAGCAGAATGCCTGGCGGTCCCCCTGTGACCGGAAACCCTCCCACCCAAGACAGATGTTCTAGTGAGGGGCTGTCACAGAGTTTCCCATCTGCCTCTATCTTGCAAAAGTCTCCCTATCTTGAGGGCAGTTGCCAGGTTTAGTTTCTCATTCACCTCCCTGGTGCTGGGGAGCCCCCAGACAGGAGACTGTGCCCCTGGCCCTCCTTAGGGCTCTAAACCTGCACAGCCATGGCCTAGAGTTGGATCTCCAGCAAGACAGCACCCACCACTTAGCTTTGGTGTCACCTGTGGTGAGAGACAGGCTTGAAACCAGCTGTTCAAATGGTGTCTTAGTTGCTGCTAAAAGTCCGTTTGTTGAGGTTGAACAGATGGACACTTAAAACCAAAGGTGAGGGAGTTCCCTGGCGGCCTAGTGGTTAGGATGTGGCGCTTTCACTGCTGTGGCCCGGGTTCCGTCCCTGGTCAGGGAACTGAGATTCCTCCCACAAGCCGCGCAGTGCAGGGAAAAAAAAAAAAAAAAAATCCACAGAAAACCAAACAAAGGTGAGTGTAAAAAAGTGCACTTTGTAGGAAAAGCTCCTCAGGTTCATCTCTTTCAGCTTCACTCCTCTCCCCCTCATTTTGGAAGGTTCCGAAGCATATTCTCGTTTCATTGTAAAGCTACTGTGCCAGAGTTTGAGACTCCTGAGCCCGGCGCTGCTGTGGCTTAGCCAAGGGGCTTGGGTGGAAGACAGACCACTGCAGGTCCCACCGATGTCCAGGGCACTGGGGCTCACAGACTTCAGGGGACCCCTGCCCTCAGGACGGGTCTCCTTTCTTCCAACCAGCTGCTGGTCAGAGGCCCAGGTACCCCCATCCTGGCTCCACCCACCAGGGCCTGGATTCTGGGACAGCTTAGGGGTAATGCAAGACCCTCATGCTCCTTTATCTGCCTGGGGGCGAGAATGTCTAAAAAGCTGCAACTGGCTGATCATGGAGGGCTGAGTGTTTGCAGCAGGCATGGGCGGAGAGATGGGCTGTGAGGTTCCTATGTCTGCAGGGTCTTCCCAGCGTGAAGATCTGTGTGTTTCCCCCGGCCAGTCATCCCCACACCGCCTTACCAGGAAGCTCAGATCCAGGATTATGAGGGCAGAGGCTCTTCCTCTGCTTAGCTGTAACTTCCCACTTCCACTGATTTCGGATGCATGCAGCACTGAATGGCAGCAGCAGTAAACGGTAGCTGGGAGCGAGACCTGAGTTCCCTGACCAGGAGTCGTCGTAACAGCTAGACCACAGACAGAGTCCAGCGGCTAGGGCCTAAATCCCCAGTCCTTACCTACCTTGAGAAGAAAGAATTCTGACGCGGAGGCGGAAGGTAAAGAGAAAAGTAAAACGTTTATTAGAAAAGCAGAGTACATGCGGAAAGATGCATGGGCAAACTCAGAGAGAGTCGCGCTTTTGGGACGTTTAAAACCTTTATAAGGGGGCAGCTTTCCGGGTTTTTGTCCCCCCTCTGGCCAAGCATCTTGCTTTGTCCCCCCTGGCTAGTTTGTCTCAGGATCCTCCCCCTAGGTGCGAAGGCACCTCTCAGCCAAGATGGACACATGCCATGACTGCTATCTTAAAGTGTCCTCAGGAGACAAAGCTTGGCTATTCACCCTGTTTCTGTTGTTACTTCCATTTTGGAGAGCAAACAGGAGGCTGACTGTAAATGCCTAACCTGGAGCCCACCTACCTCTTGTCTCAGGAAATGCAAACAGGAGGCTAGTTGTAAGCGTCTGGCCTGAAGCCCACTTTTTTTCTGCTCCAAGAAATGTAAACATGAGGCCAGTTGTAAATGCCTAACCTGGAGCCCATCTATCTCCAGCCTCACCACAACGAGGAGCCTGGCGCCCACCCTGTGCCATTTATCTACGTGCAGAGGTTTCAGAATTGTTAACGACGACACCCCGGAAAGAACTCCATAAAATAAAGGCCACTGTTTATGTATGGTCCATTTTGCCTTTAGTCTACAGATTCCATTCATTTCCAAAGTTAACTGAGGTCAGCACCTTCCATACATTTCTAATATAGTTGGATTCTGTCGCATTGTGTATTCCATCCTGCAGCACTCCTACATCCTAAATAACTAAATTTGAATAGATTATGATTGAACCCTTGGGCTATACACATCTATGGGCTTAGACAAATGCATAGTGACAGGTATCCTTCCTAAAATATCACGTGGAATACTGCAAACCCGCCCCACCCCATGATCTGCTTATCATCTGTAGGTAAAGGTAGTTTTGTCTTTTCCAGAATGTCATACAAATGAGGTCATACTGTGTGCAGCCTCCTCAGACTGGACTCTTCTACTCAGCAATAAGTACCTAAGATTCATCCATGTCTTCCCATGGGTTGATGGCTCATTTCTTTCTGTTGCTGAGTAGTATTCCATTGCCTGTGTATCGGAGGAAAACCAATTTTCCCTCTACCCTTGTAGGCTCTTGACTGAGATTCCCCTGTAAGAATTTTAATAGCATGCGTACCTCCTGAATATATGAAAGATACCCAGGAAAACCGAGTCACTCCCTGAAATGGCCAAAGCCATCACCTTACATACCATCTTCAGCTAAAAACAAATGAAGGACCTTGGGGGAGCTGAGAAGCCAGTGATGGCAGGTTATCACACAAAGCACAGTAAACAAGGGTATGGTTGTTATGTGGATTTAAGTCAAGACTTCTCCACTGGTAAGAGTCTCTTGAGATTTAATCATCCTTCTGTTTTCAGTACAAAGAGGGACACACGCTTACACATGGAGATTGCCCTAATAAATGCAAATGTACTTCACAAAAGGGAAACCTCTACTCAGTTTTTCTTTTCTTTTCTTTTAAATTTTATTTATTTATTTGGTTGCGCTGGCTCTTGGTTGCAGCCGGCGGGCTCCTTAGTTGTAGCTCGCGGGCTCCTTAGTTGCAGCATGTGAACTCTTAGTTGTGGCATGCATGTGAGATGATCTAGTTCCCTGACCAGGGATTGAACCCGGGCCCCCTGCACTGGGGGCTCGGGGTCTTAACTGCTGCACCACCAGGGAAGTCCCAGTTTTTCTTTTTTTATTTTAATCAGACCAAAATAATCCTTATGCCAAAGAGACATATTTTGGGGTGGCATATTCTGCTCCCCTTGACAAGGAGGTACCCCAATTTGCTTATGCATTCATCTATTGAAGGACATCTTCATTTTTTTCACGTTTTAGGCCATTATGAGTAGCGCTGCTGTGCATAATTGCATCCTTGTTTACACTTGGACATAGATCTTCAAAGCAGTTGCCTAAATCCTGGAAGCACGATTGTTGGATCCCAAGGTGAGACCTGTTTAGCTTTGGGAAAAACTGCCAAACTGTCTCACAAAATGGCTGTAGATGCCAGCAATGAGGGAGAGCTCCTGTCGTTCCTCATTCTCCAGCAATGGATATATTTGGAGTTTAGCAGTCCTAATAGGTGTGGTGTGATATCTCATGATTTTAATTTGTAATTCCCTGATCATATATGATGTTAGCATATATGATATTATTAAATGTCGTATATAATGTTTACCCATTTTTTATGGAGTTGTTTTATAGTTCTTTGTATTGAGTATATTTTAAGTCCAAATCCTTTATTAGATATGTGTTTTGCAAATATTTTTCTTCCAGTTTGTGGCTTGTCTTTTGGTTTGCTGAATAAGATTTTTCAGAGTAGAAATCTTAATTTTATGAAGTCTACAATACTACTTTTTTTCTTTTCTAGGTTGGCTTTCTGTGCTGTGTGCTAAAACTCAAAGCTCATGATCTATAGACCTGACCCAGGGTCATGTAGATTTTCTTCCCTATTGATCTCTATAATTTTGAGAGTTTTGCATTTTAAATGTTTGTTAATAAATTTGAGTGAATTTGGTGTACTTTTTTTTTTTTTTTTAATTTTTGGCTGCGTTGGGTCTTCGTTGCTGCGCGCGGGCTTTCTCTAGTTGTGGCGAGCGGGGGCTACTCTTCGTTGTGGTGCGCGGGCTTCTCATTGCGGTGGCTTCTCTTGTTGTGGAGCACGGGCTCTAGGCGTGTGGGCTTCGGTAGTTGTGGCACGTGGGCTCAGTAGTTGTGGCTCACAGGCTCTAGAGCACAGGCTCAGTAGTTGTGGCACACAGGGGCGCACAGGCTTAGCTGCTCCGTGGCATGTGGGATCTTCCTGGACCAGGGCTCGAACCTGTGTCCCCTGCATTGGCAGGCGGATTCTTAACCACTGCGCCACCAGGGAAGCCCCTGGTGTAAGTTTTAAAGTTTGAGTCTACATTTATTTTATTCCATATGGTATACTCTGGTTTCTCTTCAGATCGTACAAATCTTTTTGTTTTTTTTTTTAATTCCATATAGTTTCCAATGAATTGTTCCTTAACTATTTAGGAGAAGTCTTGGGATATTTGGCTCTACTTCCATTTGAATTTCTGCAGTTTAATAGATTGAGCAGAACTGCCCTCGGGGGCGGGGCCTCCACTGAACTGTGAGGGCAGCTTGGTCTGCACGTTCCCACTGGCTGGCAGGGAACGTGAGCCCGCCTCCCTGACCCGGCCCGGGAACGCGGGTTCTGCCCGCAGACCTGGCTCCGCTCACAGCGGACGGGAGCCCCGTCTCTTCAGGACCCACTGGGGCTTTGGCTTCTGGAACACGCGGGGCTTCGGGACGAGCCGGGGTCGAGTCCACACTAGCGGAAGCCGGGTCTCGTCAGGACCCGCTGGGGCTTCAGCTTTGGGACGCTGTGGGGTCCAGTTCCTGCTGAGAGGAGCCGGGTGTCCTCAGGACCTGCCGGGAGGTGATGCCGCTGAGGGAGAAGGTTCCTGGGTGTGGCTGACCGCTGAGGGGCCCATCTTCCGAGGACCCAGGAGAGGAAGGGCTTGATACGGAAAGTTGTGGGGTTTTATTCACTATTGTGTGTGGTGTAGACGGAGTGCAGTGTTGTTCTTTGGCGTGTTGCGTCCGGTTTTCCCAGCAGCGTATATTGAGAGGACTGTCCTTTCCCTGGTGTATGTTTTTGGCTCCTTTCTTGTGAGTTAACTGACCACATACCTGTAGGTTTATTCCTGGGCTCTCTGTTCTGTTCCTCTGGTGTGTGTGCCTGTTTTTGTGCCAATTCCACACTTTTTTGGTGACTGTAGCTTCGTAACGTAGTGTGAAATCAGGGAGCGAGATGCCTCCAGCCTGTTCTCCTTCCTCAGGGTCGCTTTGGCTATTTGGGGTACTTTGTGGCTCCGAGGAAGTGTTAGGATTGTTCTGTTTCTGTGAAAAATGTCATTGGAATCTTGGTAGTGGCTGCATGAATGTGTACATTGCTCTGGGTAGAATGGACGTTTTAACAATATTATTTTCACCCATGAGCACGGGGTATCTTTCTATTTATTTGTGTCTGTTCAGTTTCTTTCATCAGCGTCTTACAGTTTTCAGTGTGCAGGTCCTTCACATCAGAGGTTAAAGTTATTCCTAGTTATTTTTTTGGATGCAATTGTAAATGGGATCGTTTTCCTAATTTCTCTCTTTGATGGTTCATTAGTGTATAGAATCACAACTGATTTTTTGTTTTGTTTTGTTTTTTGCCGTACGCGGGCCTCTCACTGCTGTGGCCTCTCCCGTTGCGGAGCACAGGCTCCGGACGCGCTGGCTCAGCGGCCATGGCTCACGGGCCCAGCCGCTCCGCGGCACGTGGGATCCTCCCGGACCGGGGCACGAACCCGTGTCCCCTGCATCGGCAGGCCGGACTCTCAACCACTGCGCCACCAGGGAAGCCCCACAACTGATTTTTGTGTGTTAGCCGCTCCGCGGCATGTGGGATCCTCCCGGACCGGGGCGTGAACCCGGTTCTCCTGCATCGGCAGGCCGGACTCTCAACCACTGCGCGACCAGGGAAGCCCCACAACTGATTTTTATGTGTTGATTTTTGTATCCTGCAGCTTTACTGAATTCATTTATTAGTTCTAACAGTTTTTTGGTGGTTGGATGTGGAAAACGAGAATTCAGATACCCCACTGTTTCGCGACTACATCCAGGTCATCCATAGCACCCAAGACATAGTGGCTCTTACTAACATGTGCACTCCTCCAAGGGTGATTAGTCTCATCACTGTAGGTGAACTGGATCTGGGTAGAGCTTGGCCTTTGTGACAAACTTTGATGTCTTTTCTGTTCTTTCTGGCGTGGTATTGACATGGTTGTTTTGAAAAGTAATTTTCTAGTAAATTTCAAAAGTATAAAAAACTTTAAACAGCAGCAGTACAAAGTTTTCCACATTCACATGAAATACCGCAGTGTGTTTCACCCCAAACTGGGATACCCTCCCAGGGATCCAGCACATAACCCCCAAATGAGGAATCATTATGGTTTCCACGTCATAATCCAAAAAACAGGCCCACCTCAACTTTCACCAGCTGCCTCAACTCTGTGGAAATGATGTTTTACATCCTGATCCAGTTTTTTGGTTTTTTTTGGTTTTTTTGGAGCAATTACTGAGACTTTCCCTCATTTTCAAAACCTTCATGGATTTAAAGCACACAACATGAGTCCAATCTGGGTGGTCTTTACTGTAGGGCTTCTTTCACTTAGGATGTTTTCAGTGTATATCCGTGTTGTAACATGTATCAGTTCATTTTTTTCATTGTGATTAAAAACAGATGACATTTACCATTTAAGCCATTTTAAGTACACAGTGCTATGGCATTAACTACATTCACATTGTTGTAAAAATATCCTCACCATCCATCTCCAGACCCTTTTCATTTTCCCCAAGTGAAACTGTAACCATTAAACACTAACTGCCCTCAACCCTGGCAATCTTATTCTACTTCGTCTTTGAATTTGACTTCTCTGGACACCTCATAGAATGTTTGTCCTTTTGTGTCTCGCTTGTTTCATTTAGCATAATGACTTCAAAGTTTACCCACTCTGTAGCACGTGTCAGAATTTCCTTAGTTTTTAAGGCTGAATCATGTTCCATTGTGTATATACCACATTTTGTTTATCTATTCATCTGCCAAAGGACACTTGTGTTGCTTCAACTTTTTGGCTATTGTGAATAATGCTGCTATGAATATGAGTGTACAAATATCTCTTCCAGTCCCTGCTTTGAAATATTTTGGATATAGACTGTGGAAAGGAATTGACAGATTATTCATTAATTCTATGTTTAAGTTTCTGAGGATCTGCCATACTGTTTTCCACAGTGGCTGCACCATTTTACTTTTATTCCTTTGTGTGGCAGAATAATGCAGCTTATGGATTTACCCTATTTTGCTTATCTCACTAATGGACATTTTAATTGTTTCTGCCTTGGGCTATTGTAAACAGTGCTGCTATGAATATTGGTGTACAAGTTTTTGTTTTTGTTTTTCCATTTTGTGGGTATTTATCTAGGAGTGGAGTTGTTGAACCATATGGTAATTGCATGTTTATATTTTTGAGAAAATGCCAAGATATCGTACACATAGATTGCACCATTTTACATTTACACAAGTAATGTTGAAGGTTTCTAATTTCTTTACATTGTTGCCAACATTTGTTATTTTTAGCTTTTTTTTAATGTACGCATTCTAGTGTGTATGAAAGGGTATCACATTGTAGTTTTAATTTGCATTTCCATCTTGGCTACTGATGTTTGACGTCTTTTCATGTACTTGTTGACCATCTGTATGTCTTGCCTGGAGAATGGTCCATGCAAGTCTTTTCCATTTAAAAAATTGGGTTTTTTGTCTTTTTGTTGATAGGCGGTAAAAGTTCTTCATATATTCGGAAGAACAGACTCTTATCAGGTATAAAAAGTAGACACATTTTCTTCCATTCTGTGGGCTCTTTATTTTCTGGATAGCATCTTTGGATGCTCAAAGGTTGCAATTTAGAGGACTTAAAAGTACACTTTGGGCTTCCCTGGTGGCGCAGTGGTTGAGAGTCCGCCTGCCGATGCAGGGGACA
>NC_041223.1:83871309-83872026 GCF_002837175.3 Physeter macrocephalus
GCCTGCCGATGCAGGGGACGCGGGTTCGTGCCCCGGTCCGGGAGGATCCCACATGCCGCGGAGTGGCTGGGCCCGTGAGCCATGGCCGCTGAGCCTGTGTGTCCGGAGCCTGTGCTCCGCAACGGGAGAGGCCACAGCGGTGAGAGGCCCGCGTACCGCAAAAAAAAAAAAAAAAAAATCTCAATAGACTTTTTGGAACAGGTGAAGTTTTCTCTGAGGCAAAACAAAACAAGCCTTTCATGTTTAACACCGTCTTCTTCTAGAGTACAGTGACCCTTTAATCTTTCAGGCTTCTATAATTGTATCATCAAAATAAGGATTGTCTCTGTTTTTTTTTTTTTTAACATCTTTATTGGAGTATAACTGTTTTACAATAGTGTGTTAGTTTCTCCTTTACAACAAAGTGAATCAGTTATACATATACATATGTTCCCATATCCCTTCCCTCTTGCGTCTCCCTCCCTCCCACCCCACTCGGTGGTCACAAAGCACAGAGGTGATCCCCCTGTGCTATGCGGCAGCTTCCCACTAGCTATCTAATTTACATTTGGTAGTGCATATATGTCCCTGCCACTCTCTCACTTCGTCACAGCTTACCCTTCCCCCTCCCCATGTCCTCAAGTCCATGCTCTAGTAGGTCTGTGTTTTATTCCCGTCCTACCACTAATCTCTTCATAACATTTTTTTTCTTAGATTCCATATATATGTGTTAGCATA
>NC_041223.1:83877747-83909213 GCF_002837175.3 Physeter macrocephalus
ATTCTTTGTCTCTGTTTATTTTTTTTTCTTTTGCCTACCCAGGTACGTGGGGGGTTTCTTGCCTTTTGTGAGGTCTGAGGTCTTCTGCCAGCGTTCGGTGGGTGTTCTATAGGAGAAGTTCCACGTGTAGCTGTATTTCTGATGTATCTGTGAGGAGGAAGGTGATCTCCGCGTCTTACTCTTCCGCCATCTTGCCTGCCTTGTCTCTGTTTTTGTTTCATTTGTCTCTTTGCTATCATACGGTGAGATTCCAAAGCACAGGGGCAATGTCTCATTTATATTCGATTCTGTAGTGTCTGGCATCATGCTTTGGCACACAGGAAGAGCTCAATAAATGCTAGATGCAATACAAAGGTTCTGGAAAAAATGGCAGAGTGTGACAAAATGGCTCAAATTTACACTCATTATCAAGATACAAAGCAGTACAAGTGTATCTGAGGTGACTTGACACATCAGTAGCATTTTGGTCAAATCTCAAAGGTAAAAAATTATGTAACAGGTCATCTCTCTTCCCATCCATTCTCATGTCATTTAAATTCCACAGGAATTGCTGTGAGTTCTTTAACTTTGGGCATCTTGTCCTTGAGTAACACTGAGGCTTCTGAATTTGTTGGTTGTTTCTGGATCTTGATTTAAACATTGAGTTTGCCTTAGTGAAAAGAACTTGGAAAGAACGAACTTGAGCTCAAGTCCTGATCCTGCCCCGGGGCCAAATACAATAGAGCAGCTGTGCAGCCTGGGTCAGTTGCTTACCCTCTCTGAGTATCACTTTCCTTGTCAGTAAAAGAAAATGATACCAGTATCTGCCTCATAGCAATCCTGTTTATAAAATGCAGTCATAATGTATAAATTCAGGGCAACTATACAAATGAAGACTCATGCTATATGCTTACAAGAACTGTTTCTCACTTTTGTCTCGACATTGCCTCTAGGTCCTTCCTACTCGGAGTGTGGCCTGGTGTTCATGCAGCACCAGCCTCACCTGGAGCTTGTTGGATGTGCGGAATCGCACTCTCACCCCCCAGCCCTACCGACCTGCAGGCTGCATGTTGACAAGGTCCCAGATGACGGCACGTTCCAGCTTGAGAAGCGCTGTCTACACAGGGCCGAAGGGGTGAGTGTGTTCCTTTCTTATCGCTGCGGTAATAAATCTCCACAAACCGACTGCTTGAAACAACAGAAGTGTATGATCTTACAGTTCTGGAGGCGGAAGTCCTAAACTCAAGGTGTGGGCAGGGCTGCTTCCTTCCCAGGCTCCAGGGGGGAGGTTCTTCTCCTTGACTTTCCAGCTCCTGGAGGCGCCTGCATCCTGGGCCCCTGTCTGACCACTGCCTCTGGCTTCAACCTTCCTCTCTGACTCTACCCGGCTAACAAACACTTGTAGCTAGACTTGTCCTCTGCCGCCAGCCGCGGGCGAGTCCTCAAAGTGCAGCGACAATCGACTGAGAGGGGGTAGGGAACTGAAAGCACCAAGGTATGGGATCGGAAGGGCACAAACAACTGATGGTTGCAAGGCAAGTTTAATAACAAAGCATAGTCATATATATACCCCTAAAGCAGGGAATTTTCACAGTCATTGTGCCCTAAAGCAGAAACTTTGTATAAACATTGTTCTATAGAACTGGTCTTTTATCTCGGCTTAGTCGCCACCATATCTGCAGGGACTTTGCACAGTCATTGTGCCCTAAAAGAAAGGAATGCCACTGTCTCGCGGGCTCAGTCTCAGCGCCCGGGGCGCGGCGCCGCGAACATCCTGCTGTCCGCCTCCTGCTGTCCGCCGGCGCGGAGGACTGGCTCTGGGGAGCCCGAGCGCGGAGCGGGTTTATTGCTTGTTCCACAGAGGCACCAACTTCCCCTCCAGGGTTGCTTTTCCTAGCTTTAGGGAACAACCAGGGACTCTCAGTATCTGAGCAGGTCCCTGGAGCGATCTGGCCAAAGGCCATCTCCTTTTTTACGTTCATACCATAAAGTCCAGGATGCATACCGAGGAGAGTACAATCGGGCCCTGAGGCTTAGGAGGGTCTTAATGGCGCATTCCTCAGAGGGCAATGCTCGCCACAGTCCTCCTTCACAAATCTATTTCAAAACAGCTACATGCTCTAGATCGTTGATTCGATCATTTGTATCCTTAGTGTTTCAGGGCCTAAAGGCTGCCCAACAATCCACTTATGTTCTCTGTCCTCACTCTCTTCCACTCCCACCCCCCAAACTCCCCTCTCTTCCACGAGCCCACCCCACATTTCACCTTTACTCTCAAGGGATGACTTGGCCTCCCATTTCACAGAGAAATTACAGTCCACCAGACAGGAATATCCTCAACTTCTTGACATTTGTTTCTTCATTTATTTATTCAGCAAATATATATTGGGTGTCACACTGTGGGCTAAGTACTGTCCTAGGTTTGCAGGTACAATGGCTCCTGCAAGGAACTGACATTCTAGTTGGAATTCCCTGGCGGTCCAGTGGTTGGGGCTCCACACTCACTGTCGAGGGCCTGGGTTCAATCCCTGGCCAAAAAAAAAAAAGAAAAAAGAGAGAGAGAGAGAAATAAGGGGACAAAATAGGGGGCGGGGGGAGGGAGGAAGAGGAAACAGTAGATAGTGGAAAACACTGTGCTGTGCTGAGAATAGAGGACAATGGGCTAGGCAGCTACTTAAGAGGGAAAGGTCAGGGAAGCTCCTCGGAAGAGGTGCTCTGAAGCTGAGATGGGAGCCTGACAAGACCCTGCTACGTGGAAGCACACCAGGCAGAGACCATGGCTGTCATCAGACAGACACACTGACTCGCATGGACCCCCATGCTTTTCTGTTCTCTCTCCTCCGGCTTCAGGGAAGGCGTCCACCTTTGTTCTAGATGAGCAGTCTCACATGGCAGGCACATCCTTGGGAATCCTTGTAGACTTTCCAAAGGCTTCCTGGGCAAGTGCATTTTCGGGAGTCATTTTCCTGATTTCTTTTTTTTTTTTTTTTGCCTTTTCTATTCATTTATTCATTTCTCAAATGCTTGTTGAGATTCTTCTCTTTCCTAAGGGCTGTGATAAGTGTCATATGTGTTGAGACTATAACACAGAGTAAGACATGATTCCTACTCTCAAGGGACTAATAATCTGATGAAAGACCCCACACTCTAATTTGTAGTGACTATACTTTATACACTGTAAAATTAAGTCTATAAGAAATAACTCTGTGTAACTCATTCCCCATGTTTTACAATTTTATAGTTTCACTCTGCCTTTTCCTTGGTATAATGTTAGCATAAATACATACCCCAAAACATGCCAGTAAAGTTTAAAGGTATCTCTTTTTACAACAAAAAAGTGACTCCTTTTTCAAAGCCATTCTTTAGATTTTTCTTAAATACCTGCCTTTTCTTAGCCCCAGTATGTTGTAGCAAAAATAGAAATGAGACTTTTCTGAAAAACAAGGAAAATAAGAAAACAATAAACAGGCTGGGGAAACAGCATAAACAGTCCTGAAAGAGTTAAACAATCTTGATTATTCTTTAGCCTGTAACCACTGACAAACACTTGTAGCTAGACTTGTCCTCCTTCACAAAGCTAACCTGTAACATCCTCTGACTCTGTGTGAATTACATCCTGCACCTGGTGTTTACACCCCCTGCACTCCCTTGTAGCAAATCACCCCTTGTAGCATTCTGCATTTCAGAAAGAAGGTTGCAGGCCAAAAACCAGGGAGGAACTGACCCAATTAGTGGGCTGCCGGACACCACCGGCTGTCACTGTTTTGAAATAATGCAGGTTAGGGTTAGGATCACCACTTTGATCCTGATCACCTATCCCAGACTGAGAGCCCCACCTACAAGACTCTCCTGATTCCCCAGGGCACAGTTCTTGAGGTGCTAGCCTGCTGTGTTCCGTCTTTGCCTGGAAAAGAATATAGCTACTCTTTTTCTTTTTCCTCCAGAATTCTGCCTCTGTTTCTATTTGGCATCTGTGCAGAGAGCCAAGATTTTGGCATCAAGTCTAACTTCATTTTCCCGATCTTAAACTTCCACGTGTGTTCCTTTCTAAGGTTGTCTGTCTGAGACCACACATCCAAGTTGAGATGTCCTCCCTTCCTGTCTACCTCCCTTTCACAGTAACCCTTTACTCTTTTTATGAAAGGCAGCTCAGCTCTTACCCAACCTAAATCTTACTGTGTGGCTTTGCCCCCAGTGAGTAAAAAACCTCAGCTTGTCAAATAAGGGGTAATTCTAGATATGGCTGGTCGTGTGGAGCAAGGGAACGTGGAGATAAACGAATATCTATAATGATTAGGTTTTTTTATGATTTTTTTTGGATTAAGACGGCCTTTTTAAATTTATTTTATTTTGTTATTTTAATTTTATTTTTTGGCTGTGTCAGGTCTTAGTTGCAGCACGTGGGATCTTTGTTGAGGCGTGCGGGATCTTATTTGTTGCCGTGCGTGGGCTCTTCATTGCGGCATGCAGGTTTTCTCTCTCTAGTTGTGGCGCACGAGCTCCAGGGTGCGTGGGCTCCGCGCTTGTGGCGTGCGGGCTCCAGAACATGTGAGCTCTGTAGTTTGCGGCCCATGGGTTCTCTCGTTGAGGCACGCGAGCTCAGTACTTGTGGCACGCACGGGTTTAGTTGCCCCGCGGCGTGTGGGATCTTAGTTCCCCGACCAGGGATCGAACCTGAGTCCCCTGCATTGGAAGGAGGATTCTTTACCACTGGACCACCAGGGGAGTCCCTGTGATGATTAGTTGTTTTGTTTGTTTGTTTTTGCGGTACGCGGTCCTCTCACTGCTGTGGCCTCTCCCGTTGCGGAGCACAGGCTCCGGACGCGCAGGCCCAGCGGCCATGGCTCACGGGCCCAGCCGCTCCGCGGCATGTGGGATCTTCCCGGACCAGGGCACGAACCTGTGTCCCCTGCATCGGCAGGCGGACTCTCAAGCCCTGCGCCACCAGGGAAGCCTGATGATTAGTTTTAAGTGTCAACTTGACTGGGTTAGGGGATGCCCAGGTAGCTGGTCAGCAGTACCTCTGGGTGTTCCTAAGGGTATTTCAGGGAGAGGTTAGCATTTGAATGGGTAGACTGAGTAAAGAAGATCACCCTCCCCAGTGTGGGTGGACATCATCCAAACCTCTGAGGGTGAGAATAGGAGAAAGAGGGCAAGGGAGGTTGAATTTACTCTCTCGGTTTGAGCTGGGACACCCGCCTTATCCTGCCCTTGGACCTCTGTGCTCCTGGTTCTCACCTTTGGACGTGGACTGGACCATACCGCCAGCTCTCCTCGGCCTCCAGCTTGCAGATGGCACACCATAGGACTTAGCCTCCATAACTGCATGATCCAATCCCTCATAATAAATCTCTTTCTGTCTATTTATATGTATCTAGTTGGTTGTGTTTCACTGGGGAACTCTAATACAACATCCAAATGAGAACAAACAGGTTATTTATTCAGAGCGTGCTCTGGCAAGGGACTTGGCCACATCGCTTGCATTTGGTAGAGACTGGAAGTCAGAGGACAGAAGCTTCGTGGTGGGAAGGGAGGCCTTCCGGTGGCTCTGCTGAGTGGCTGCTGGCCTGGGGAAGCTCATGGGCTTGGTTTCTGGAGCGAACACCATCCGTCCTTTATTGTACTCACTATTGCTCACTTCGGGTCTCTTTGTCACATTTTGGTAATTTTTGCAATATTTCAAATGTTTTCATTATGCTATTTGTTATGGTGACATGTGATCAGTGATCTTTGATGTTACTGTTGAAATTGTTTTAACATTTTTAACAATAAAGTATTTTAAAATTAAGATATGTACTTTTTTTTAGACATAATGCTATTGCACATTTAATAGACTACAGTGTAATCTAAACATAACTTTTATATGCACTGAGAAACCAAAAAAATTTGTGTGACTCGCTTTATTTTTTGCTTTATTCATGTGGTCTGGAACGGAATCCACAGTATCTCCAGGGTGTGCCTGTGTTTGACTCTGGTTGGTCCTGGGTTGAAAGGCAAAACAGAGGAGCAAGAAGAGGGAAGCTGCCGTCACCGACCACTGACAAATCCTGACTGTTCTGGGCCAATTGTGCAGAGGTTGTGGGTCGAGACTGTTGTCAAATATGGTCTGGCTATTGTCTGTGTATTCAGTATCTCATGAAAAATTCTGATAATTCCGAAGACTGAGCAGTAAATTCCATTGCAAGTTGGGTAATTTCTACTTCTTTGCTTTCAACAGAATAGCAGGGGCAATCTAGGTTACTAAATATTTTTGGGTTTTTTTTTTTTTTTTTTTTTTGGCCGTGTAGCACGTGGGATCTTAGTTCCCCGACCAGGGATCCGACCCGCGTCCCTTGCATTGGAAGCGTGGAGTCTTAACCACTGGACCACCAGGGAAGTCCCTAGATTACTAAACATTTTTATGATGGGTGATTCTATAATATTTTGGCATATATCCTAGGAGTTCAGAGATTTAGGTAGAATTGCTATAGTAAAACTCCTTTCATTCCCTCTACTTATTATATGAGCAGGGTGTTTGGTTATTTTTTTAAATTTGCATTATAAAAAGAAAAATATGAATAGAACTGATGCTGAAGCTTATCTTATTTTATTAATATGTAATATTTATCCACAGATACGTGAATTAAATTTTAAAAGCCCTACTCACTCATTAGGAGATATATTTCAATAATATTTTACTTTTTATGTTTAATAGTTATTATTAAAATTTTAAGTTATGCTAGTTTATCAATTATATACTAAAATAATTATATCTAAATTGAGTATGAATATATTATTACATTCTTTTTTTGTTGCAAATAAGTATGGTGGGTTGATTAATAGAATATAGTATAAAATTCAGTTATGGAAATTAAAAGGATGTGAATGTTCAAGGAATGAAGGGACATTTTGGAATTGCTAAACTGTTAAAAAAAAAAAGGAGAGAGAGCTTGTTTATCTTCTCAGTGTGCACTAGTGGGTACCAAATTGCTAGACTATTTTGATTTCATGGACTGTATTTAAAAGGCACAGTATTTTTTAATATGCTAGAACTTACATCCTTTGCAACTGTTTATATGTAAAAAGAAAATGTTTGGATGTCAAATTTAAAACGTGTGAATTGTACATATTTTTTCAAACATTTTTTAGGGTACTGAGCAAAACAGTTGGACGACCCATGAGCTAAAGCATTGGTTTACAAGCTTAATTAAACACGCGCCAGAAGCCCTGGAAGGTGGTTAAAACGCAGGTCGCCGGTCTCCTCCGCGGACATTTCTCACTCACTGGGTCCGGGGTGGAGCTGGGGAATTTGCATTTTTCATCAGCTCCCAGGTGGTGCGAACGCTGCTGGCCCACACCCTGAGGACCGCAGTCCTGCTCTAGAATTACTAGCCTACGTGCAGTTGACTGACCTGGAAACACGGGTACCCTCCTGCTCCTCCTCCTCCTCCCACAGCCTCCAAAACAACCACCACCTAGACTTGCCCATTTACTCCACCTGCAAATCGGAAGCCAGTGCAACCCCTCCGCATCCCCCTCCCTGGTCCAGCGCAGCCCCGCCCTCACCCGATCCCCGCCGCAGCCCCGCCCTCACCTGGATCTCCCCCGCAGCCCCGCCCTCACCTGGATCCCCGCCGCAGCCCCGCCCTCACCCGGCCCGCCCTCACCCGGATACCGCAGCAGCCCCGCCCTCACCCGGATCCCCGCCGCAGCCCCGCCCTCACCCGGATCCCCGCCGCAGCCCCGCCCTCACCCGGATCCCCCGCAGCCCCGCCCTCACCCGGATACCCGCTGCAGCCCCCCTCCCGCCATCTCTCCGCAGCGCAGGCCGAAAGACCTTCCCGAAGACCAGCCACAATCAGTCACACGCTCGCTCAGCACCTTCCCCAACCCTCCATTACCCTGAAGACGCAAGACCAAACATCCTCCTGTGTCTCTGGGTCTCGGCTCGTCTTTAGAGCTTCATCCCCCGTCTCCAATCCTCACCGCCACTGTAAGCTCCAAGTCTGCTGAAGGGTTTCTTGTCCTTATCTGTGCTCTGCTCTTTCTCACCTCTGGGATGCAATTTAAACTCTCTGGAAAACTCCTCCGCTCCCCCAACCCATGTTCACTGGGCTGAGTCCTACTCGCCTCCGGCTTTCTTGTTAGAAGTCACTTCATCCAGAGCTCATCCTGGACTCTTTACAACCAACTCGAATCCCGCCAAATGTGCTCTCGTGACCCCACTGCTGGCTTCAAGGATCACGCATGACATTTGATGGTACTTGCCTGTTTGCTTGCCTGTCTCGCCCTCTAGATTTCAGTTCTCTGGAATCTCTTCTCTTCTTTACCACTGTATCTCTAGTTACAGTGTCTGGAGCACTGTAGATATGCAGCAGGTATTTGTTGAATGAATTCATGTTTCTCCCGTTCACATCGCACCACGAGCTGAAATGGAAAGCAAAGAGAGTGTAGTCTATGGTCCCTGCCGCTAGCAATAACACAGGAGACTGGCAGGAAGACAAACACAGAGAAAAGACGGTATGGTTTACTGTGAGAGTGAGTGTCACAGAGTGTAAGTGCAACAGAAGTTTCGAGAGAAGGGAGATTGTGCTTGATGCATTGTTTGGAGGAAACTAGATGAAGACCTTGAGTCTTCACATTTTCTTTTCATGACTTTTGTAGTTGAGGACAAAGGGCATTTTGTGAGCCTTTGGGCAAAAACCAGTGAACAATTTATTTAGCATCGACCTTTTCCAAGACTGGGAGCTATCACATGAAGAGAGGCTGGGCAGCCTGCCCTACGAACTTAGTACAGTGACTTCAAAGCTTGTAATCGCTATTGATTATTATTATTTTATTATTATTATTGATGTATTTATTATTATTATTGATTATTATTATTTTTGTGTCAGTTCATATCTGGTCACAGGGAAAGTAGACAGATACAGACAGATTCAGTTTTTGGAAAC
This sequence comes from Physeter macrocephalus, assembly GCF_002837175.3. Classification (NCBI taxonomy): domain Eukaryota; kingdom Metazoa; phylum Chordata; class Mammalia; order Artiodactyla; family Physeteridae; genus Physeter; species Physeter macrocephalus. Next base: position 83,886,657 of record NC_041223.1, read on the forward strand.
TGCATGAAGTTTTATTGCAGCAAGGAGGTGACAAAATTATTCCTCCAAAAGCTTTAGTAAATCACTCTAGTTGAAAAAGACATAATATTAGTGTTTTCTTTCAAAGATATTTAAAGGCACACATTTTCATTCAATTCAAGCCTTCTACACTATACAGAGCGAAACTACTCAAAGATTCTGAGTATCATGCATTCTTACATCTATGATAAAGGCAGTTTTAAAAAGCCTTTTTTAACAAACATTAAACATTTTAACAAACATTCTAAATGTTGACCTGGCATTTTTATTTAAAAGTTCAAAATTCCTGAAAGTAGTGGTTATTAAAACACTATATAGCAAAGATGTAAGTGTCCCATGTGTGAGAAGCAATTTTGGTTCTGCTCTCACTGGTCCGTATGACTGTCAGGCAAGAGAATTACTCCTGCCCGTGTGTTTGTGTAACAGGGAAGAGCCAATTCTGACTCCACATTAGATCTGTTTCTTCGACTTTAACCTTTGCTTTTCATTGCTTTTGTTATTATAATCGTACATAATGGCCTGCCTCAGGGAACCCTACCCCCCTACGTGAATGTTAAACTGAAGTGCCTTTGTTCAGTTCACAAGGAGACAATCTGACCCTGCCCACCTGTGAATAGCTGCAGAAAAGAAATTAACACATCCTCTCCCCGACGCTGGCCAAGCCAGGCAAAACTAATGGCCTTTTTACTTTACTTCCTCGCCTCCTCCCCCTCTCTGTTCTATACAAGAAACTGGCATCCAGACCCCGGTAAGGTGGTTTTTTGGGGACCCTAGTCCACCATCTTCTCGGTCTGCCGGCTTTCGGAATAAAGTAGCTATTCTTTGCGTCAGCACCTCGTCTCCCGATTTATTGGCCTGTCTTGTGGGGAGCAGAGCGGGCTTGGACTCAGTCACATTTGCATAACTTACTTAAAAATAAGTATTATGTATGTTTAACATATACTGCTGCAGTTTCCCTGATTATGTCTGTAAAGAAAGTATCCAGAAAAAAATTAAGGCTCCAAATAAAACCTTTCAGGGAGAGAAGTGAATTGCTAAAACTAGGGCAGGAACAGCTGAGAGTGACTTGCAGACTAGGAAGCCCTTCTGGAGAAATGATCTGGGGCAGCGTAGTAAGGAGGTGTATGAATGTTCGTGGGAGGCCGTTCTGAACATACTGGGCAGTAGAGCACAGGGGTGGGTTTTGTGGAGCGGGCGAGGGAGACAAAGCCTGCAGTCAGAGGAGGGGCTTGGGCAGAGCAGTACCTGAGCCTCGTGTAGGAGGCTGCACGGCCAGAAACGCACACAGATGCCACATGAGGCAGGGCTGCGTGAAGCTGGGAAGGCCGAGAAAAGGCAGCAGATAGGCATGTAGCAAACAAGGGCAGAACTGTCGGAGCAGGTGATGTGTGGCTGGAGAGGAAGGGGCAGAGGCGAACGGTGAGGATGAGGGAGGGAACACGTCACGATACTGACCATGCACGAAAGTGAAGCGTGCACAGTGATTTCTCAAGTTCGATGCTGTATGTGCTTTAGAGAAAGTGGCTATAGGGGTTCCAGAAGGGCGATCAACTCATTTTTCATGCTGAAGAAAACCCACAAAGTTCACAAATGAGAAACTTAAGCGTTAGTTTTTAATGCCACTGATAGGTTGGATGAGATTGGGGGCGTTACTAAACACCCACACCAAACTATATCAGAGGGAAAGAATTTCATACTGATGAATAGGGGAAGTATGGTTCCATATACAACACAATAATTTTGGAGTATGTAAAATTTATTAATTGGACTGACCCTGTTAAAATGATAATTATTGTGCATATCTGTGCAGTACACATCTAGGTTTATAAAATACAGCATAAGAATATTAAATTTGCTGAGTGCATTCTCCTAATAATGAAAAATGTAAATTAGTACTCTTCACAGCCTCGACTCAAGGATCATATACAGATATGAGTGAATAAACAGAGAAGTAAATATTAGCTTTTTCCACCAATTTATTTGCTTCTGAGGCTTAAAACATTGAATACGTTTTCATTTTTCTACTGTGCTTTATAAGGAAGTTAGTTTCAGAGCCTAAAGGATTGAGAAAAAAATAGTGATTTAGAACTATTTTTTCCTGGAAAACGTGTTGTAATTTACAAAAGGAATATTTGTTGTTGTTTTTCTTTACAATGTTGCAAAAGCTTGCATTCAACTGGTAGTGCTTAGCTGTCACTTTGGGGCTTCATAGTATGCTGATAATTTTGGCAAAATTCACGGGAACTGTCCAAATGAGACAGACTTTAAAATTACAGAGGCCACTTTAAAATTACAGAGAGCATCATGAATTCTTGAAACACTTGTTGGGAGGGAGTTAAATGTTTTAAATCCCTTCTGTTAGCTCTTCTCACAGCCGACCCAGATGCTGTGGTGAACTCCTGGTTAATGACCTTTTTCAAGGTCACCGAATAAATCAGTTTCAGCCCTGGGGCTGGACTTCTAACCTGAGTCTTTATATGTATCCTGTCTCCTGAGCTGAGTTGCCATTAATAGACTCGTTAGATACTTTGGGTTTTCAAATGTGGTTTAAAAATTCCATGTGATTCAACCACGAGAAAAGATAACACCTGCAATTTACATACTTTGCAACATTGTTTAGTGCTAAGTAAAAATCTAGACCCCCTCATATCCAGACAAATCCAGCTTTAGAAATGCTTTGTTTTGGCCAGCAAACCGTTGAAAACTTTGGTTTTCAACTTTTGGTTTTCTAATTTTATCAACATTGAAAAATTAGAAGTTTCGTGTAGCTGACTTTCTGGTTTCTTTTTTAAATTTTAAAGATCTGATCTAATGCATAGTATAGTGACTATAGACAACAATATTGTACTATCATCATCAAACTTGCCATTCCCAGTTTTTCACTCCGAATTGTACTGTTTATCTGCATCCATCAATCTGTATTTTTTAGGACTGGTTCCTCTAAAGTGGAATTTGGGGAGCACAATGCGTGCGCATTTTTAGGTGTTGGCTGCAGTTTCCACTATCTGTGTCTCTTCATCAGCTCTGCGCCTTGTTTGGGAAAGCAGGGGCTCCCGAGAGCCCGGAGCTCCACCTGAGGCAGGGAGATGGCCGAGTGGGCAGTGGAGGCCGTCAGGGTGCCTAAGAGTGACCCGCGGGGCAGGGAGGGCCACCCCAGTCCCCTGGCCCAGGTTTCCCGCCACACCCCCCTGCTCCGTTCCCCGGAGCTCATCTCAGCCCGGCCCGTCCAGTGACACACCCAGCCCTGGAGGCGGCACAGCCCCTGAGCACCCCTCGGGCTCCCCCAGCAGTGACCCCTGGCTCGGCCCTGCGCCAGCCCCCAGCCTTGGCACCCCTCACATTCAGCTTCTGCGTGGGGTGGGGTTCGGCTTCCCGCCCAAACGCCAGGTGAGGAGAAGGGGGGCGCCCTCACCTCCCTCAAGGTAAGGACAGAGGGCGCTCTATCTGCGGCTGCGGGTCAGCGACCTCTCCTCGGCCAGGAGACGGGTCCCCATGCACAGAACATAGACCTTCACAGGGAGGACACTCAGGGCTCCCCTGAGGGTCAGAGGGGGACGCGCCTGACGGAACCGGGGTGGAGAGCGGTGAGGACCGCGGGGCAGGGCCCCACGGCGCGGGCAGTGCCGTCACGGTGACGGGCTCGGGCTCGGTGCTGGTTTGTACGAAGGGGCCCGGATTCTTCCCAGTGTTGTTCCCATTAAAGACTTAACATCTTCTCCAGAAACCGACTTTCAATATCGACCCGCGAGAAGACGCTGCCCCCCGCCCCCGGTGGCTGCGGGGCCCTGAGATGCGGTCTGGGGGCGAGGCACAGGGGAGCTGGGGGCGCCCCAGGGAACTCAGCGCAGCTCACTGTGGCTGCTTGGAAGGAGGGAGCCCCTATCCCCGGCGCCCCGGCCCGTGGTCCGAGGAGGAGACGGCACTGTGCACGGCGCTCCAGGGTCAGCTCTGCACACTCGGAACCTCATCGTCCTCAGGCACGGGCTCACGTCCGGCTCCAGGGATGCCCGGGTCTGATGGCGTGGGCCCCAGTACTGTTCCCCACCGCCGGCCCAGGGACACCCCAGCCAATGGGCGTGTGAAAAGGCTTCCTGGAGAACCGTCTGGGTCCGAGGGAGCTGGGCCCTCAGCAGGGGGGACAGGGTCTGGGGGCGAGGCACAGGGGAGCTGGGGGGCGCCCCAGGGAGCTCAGCGCAGCTCACCTTGGCTGCTTGAAAGGAGGGAGCCCCTTTCCCGGGCGCCCCGGCCCGTGGGAGTGGGCGGAGGCGGGGAGCCCAGGGCAGCAGCGGGCTTGCAGGGAGGTCGTATCAGCAGGTACGGCTAAGGGGTCCTTACCCGGGTCTCTTCTCCAGACCTGAATCATCTCATTGAATCTCTTAACAACCCCAGGAAGAAGGTAGAAACACTGTCCCTGTTTGACTGACGAGGAAATGGAGCTGAAGGAAACTGCCCCCTTTCCTGCCCCACAGACCAGCCAAGGCAGGATTTGAGCCCAGTGTTCAGTAGACGCCTGCAGGGCCCACCTGACAGGCTAGGACCAGATGCCGCAGGGCGACCTCTCAGCTCTGAGGATACAGGAACCTTTATTCCTGGAGCTCAAAGAGAAACCATCTTCTGCCCAGATATCGGGTGATCCTGGGCCTGGGAGGGCCCCCAGCGGCCAGGGCAGGCCACTCCTGGCCAAGGAGTCCAGCCTCAGGCGTAGGTGGTGACACTGCCCCAGAGCTCAGTGAGTTCTCAAGGCCTGGGGATCCGATCTCTGGGAGAATCCAGGGAGAAGCAGTGTGGAAGGAGCACGGGGTCCAAAGGCAGAGAGTGCAGTCTGGTCCCTGCTCAGCCTCTTCTTAGCTGGGTGATCCCAGCAAGACTGTGAGCCTAAGTGGCCCCATCTCTAAAATGGAGAAAACAACTGCAGCTGCTTGATGGGTTTTGGGAGAATTACTGGAGAAATGCCTTGTGTAATTCTCGTCTGGTGCCAGGGGTACCTTAAGAGCCAGATGGAAAGCAGTCATGTTGGTGACCCTTTATCCAATGTATCTGTTTTAATTTTCGTTGACTTGATGTCATGTTTAAGACACTGATGCCAAATCCAAAGTCGTGAAGATCTGCTCCTATGTCGCCTTCTATAAGTTTATAGTTTTAGCTCTTAAATTTAGGTCTTTGATCCATTTTGGATGAGTTTATTTATTTCTTTGTTTGTTTGTTTGTCTGTGCTGGGTCTTAGTTGTGGCACTCAGGATCTTTGTTGCTGCCTGTGGGATTTTTAGTTGCGGCATGTGGGATCTAGTTCCTTGACCAGGGATCCAACCCGGGCCGCCTGCATTGAGAGTGCAGAGTCTTAGCCACGAGTTTTAAAATTTTATGTCAGGCAAGGTTCCACCATCATTCAGACACTCATAATTTTATGTGTCTGTATGTGTAAGGAGGGGCGTCGCCCATTCAGTGCATTACCTTTAGTTGTTATTTGTAAGGAGTTTTCGTTAGATTCCAAAGGATTGAAGAATAAAAGGAAATTAAATAATTCTTAAAGAAATCCTCTAAGGATATAAAACATGTTCTGAGGAAGATTAACTAGGGACTGTGTGATTGTCACAAATAGCCACGCACTGCCCTCTGGTGGTCACATGAGAAATGGCAGCAGTGCTCAGGGTTTCCTGGTTTTGTGGCAAAAGAAGCCACATCTAAACTCAGACATCTTCACAGGATTGCAGGTAGATAAAACCAAATTTGTAAGATTCAGTGTTTTCGGGGGATCTTCTAGTGGAAGCAATTGTCTTGTTATATCACACTATGGAAAAATAGGCTTCTTCCCAAGTGCAGTATATCAGGGAGCATTTATGGAGCCCCTGAGTTAGGCACTGGGCTCCAGGACAGAAAGTCAGTGCCTCTCAGGACCCACAGGGGGTGGGGTTGGAGTGTTGGTAATACCCGGTCTGCATCACAGCTCTGTGTGTCTGGTTGAAAGAAAACAGAATATCAAACCCAAGTATATTTATGGAATCCTTCCGATTATATTAATACTAAACCATTTTTTAAAATTTGAAAACTGGTACTCAACATATCTATACTTTCATCTAAACTAGATGGGATCATCCTATATTCCTGGTTCCTTTTTCACTTTATATTAGTACTTATCCATGTCATTAAAATTTTTTTTTTTTTTTTTTGGTACACGGCCCTCTCACTGTTGTGGCCTCTCCCGTTGCGGGGCACAGGCTCAGCGGCCATGGCTCACGGGCCCAGCCGCTCCGCGGCATGTGGGATCCTCCCAGACCGGGGCGCGAACCCGGTTCCCCTTCATCGGCAGGCGGACGCGCAACCACTGCGCCACCAGGGAAGCCCCATTAAAACTTTTTGAAAATATGATTTTAATAGCTACATAGTATTCCTTAATATCTTATACATAAATTACATGTTTCAGTTTCACCATAGAAATATAGTGCCAAAAAATTTTTAAATTTTAATCTAAAGCATGCCTTTTAAATTTATTTTAATGAGAATTCCTCTGAAGAGCTAACATTCTTATGAAAAGTAAGTTATTTGGAGTCCTTGTTCCTTTATGCCTTATTATCATTTACTTCTAAGGACTTTCACTTTCTTGATATTTTTGCATTTAACTGTAATTTTTCACTGAGACAACATTTTAAATTTGGATTTTAAGAATGTCAAGGAGGACCCTGATGTACATGGATGCAAAAATCCTCAACAGAATATTAGTAAACCAAATTCAAGCATACATTAAAAAGAATCATACACCATGATCAAGTGGAGTTTATTCTAGGGATGCAAAAATGATTTAATATCTGCAAATCAATCAATATGATACACCACATGAACAAAACAAAGGATAAAAATCACATGATCATCTCCACAGATGCAGAAAAAACTTTTGACGAAATGCGACATCTATTTATGAAGTCAACTCTCAACAAAGTGTTTATACATGGAGTATACTAAATGCCATATAAGACAAGCCCACAGCTCACATCATACTCAGTGGTGAAAAGCTGAAAGCTCTTCCTGAACAATCAGGAATAAGACAAGGATGCCCACTCTCACCAACTGTATTCAACATAGTATTGGAAATCCTACCCAGAGTAACTAGGCAAGAAAAGGAAATAAAAGGCATCCAAATTGGAACAGAAATAAGTAAAACTGTCACTGATTATGACACGATATTATATGAATGAAACCCTACAAACTCCGCCCCAAAATAACTATTAGAACTAATAAACCAATTCAACAAGGTTGCAGGATATGAACTCAGTATACAAAAATCTGTCGCATTTCTCTACACTAATAATAAGCCATTAGAAACAGAAACAAAGAAAATAATCCCATTTATGACTGCATCACATATAATAAAATACCTTGAAATAAATTTAACCGAGGAGCTGAAAGACCTGTGCACTGAGTCATGGAGTCTGGGGCCACACAGCCTGGGCTCAAATGCCAGCTCACTCACTGACCTGCTGAGTGACCCTGGGCAAATAACATAATGGCTCTGAGCCTCATCTTTCTTAACTGGAAAATGGGCACAAAACCAGTATCTCCTCACAGGGTTGTGAGGCTCCAAGGAAAGGCTTATTTAGACCAGGGGGTGGGAGCGCCTCCAATAGCCTCTCCTGGTGTGAAACTGTCCTGGAACTGGGTCCTGCTGACCCTGTGGGCAGTGGTCAAGGGTGGAGCCTGGGAGCCAGATGGGGCTGGACGAGGAGCAGGGCAGAAAAGCCAAGGGGCTGGACCAAGTGCTAGCTACTGTTGTGGGTCAGGGAGGGGAGGCCACCTCCTTTCTAGACCTCAGAGTGGGGCCTGCGCCAAGGGCCCGGGGAGGGGTGCATGATCAGAAGCCATAACTCCAAACCCCCATAGCAGGGATGGAGCCTTCCTGGCGAGAACGTGTCTCTCTGGTCCAGGCTCAAGTGTGATGGGGTGCTGCTCCCAGAGCTCTCCATCTCTCTACAAGGCAAGGAGCTGACAGGAGTGAGAGGTGGGGAGTCTGTTAAACCACAGATGCCTTATTGTCAAAATGACACAAGGACTAACACAACATTGAAAATCAACTATATTCAAAAAAATAAAAATAAAAAAGACACAAGGAGAGACAAAGCAGTGAGCACCTCTCAGGCTTTTAGGAAAAATGTGTCCGAAATGTCTCCACACCAGCTCAGTGGAGCACACAGGAGAGAAATGAATGCAAAAGCAGGTGATGGGGTCTAATCTCTCCATTGCTGGCCCCAGAGACCCAGTTCCCAACCCACCAGCCCTATGGTGCACAGCCAGACACCAAAAGGAAGAAACGCAGACCCTGCCTTAGGAAGTTCCAGCCAGACTCCATGTTGGGGTCGCTCGGCACAGTCACATGGTCATTATGGACTCAGCCCCTCCTCCATGCTCACATCCCGTCCTCACAGAAACATCCATGGGCTTTCAGGGGCACTTGTGCATAGAAATTGCAACAGTAAAAAGGGGAGAAGACACAGACAGGAAGCATGACTTCGTGTGTTCTACAAATTAACAAAGACCTGAGGTCGTTAATACTTAGGATTTTTAAAAAGGCTTCTTAATATGTAAATGGAGAAAGGAGGCCCAGTTAGCAAATCGTGCCGGGACAATTTGGTATCCATATGGGAAACTAAGTTGGATCCCTACTTCACAAAACACCTCCAAGCCAATTACAGACACATTAAGAATCTACGTTTGAAAGGGAAAACTTTACAACTTTCAGAAGTTTTCAATGACAGACTATCTTTTTTCTTAAGTTGAGGTAGAGTTGATTTACAATGTTGTATTAGTTTCAGGTGTATAGCAAAGTGATTCAGTGAATCAGTATCCCAGGTGCTTCCTCAGACTAAATTCACTCCCTTTGCGAGGCCCCTGGGCGATGCCCAGTACTCGGAACAGCTAACAGTCCTGAGAACCCAGAGCAGCGCGTTGTGGCGCTCAGTGGATGTTTGTTGACTGAATAAACGACTGTAATCAGACACTAAAAGTCAGCCGTGAGCCTGGGAGGGGTCCCCAATCCTGTCTTCAGAGAGGAGGGCTTGCTCCTTTTTGGTGTGGGTGGGTGAAATGGGGCTTGGGAAGGGAAGAGGTGGGTCCTGAGTTCTTTTGTAAACAGAGGACGATGGGGTGTGGCAAGAGGATGTGAGCAGGCACATCCCAGGAAACGAAGCACAGAGGACGCAACGGCTGGACCCTTATCCCTGCTCTCTGCGAATCACACTGTCTCCCGTCCCGGACACAGGGTGACCCGCTCACGAGTTTCCCCGGAGAGGATGGTCCCATGACCTCGACATGGCCAATCAGCATGTTCTATCCTCCCTGGACACCGTCATTGGCTCAGGGCTGGGCTAGTGGCCAATCAGGGCCCAGGGCGGGGCCGCCTGCTGGATTCCTGGGGAAGAGAAGCTCGCTTTCTTTTGGGAGTGGAGGGGACGTGACCTCAGCCTGTGGCCATTGGTGGCCGTCTTGCTCCCATCAGGGCAGGGCCACCTGCGTGAGGATGACGCCAGGAAGCAGAGCCAAGAGGTCGGGAGAGACGGATCCTGCTGACCTCCCTGAGCTCCAGGTGCAGCCCTGCCGGAAGCCCGCTGCCTGTGGTCTTAGGTACGTAAGTCATTCTCTCCCGTCTTGCTTGTTAGCTTGTTTGAGCCACTTTGGGTTTTCTGTCCAGCTGGCTAAGTGGAGACCCTGGAACTACAACTGTGTGGATTTTGGCTAGCTTCAGGGAAGAAATTCCAGATAACACCGCGAGACTCTTGTTTAATCTGGAGATCCGAATGGGTTCAAGCGGTATCTCTTAGGGCCAGCTGTTAATTCTAGGATTACCCAAATTAGTCCTCACGGGATTAGTCCTATTAAGGTAGCAATCGATGTCCCCATTTTAGAGGATAAGACTGGGGCTCAGAGAAGGGAGGTGACTGAGCTACAGTGAGGAAGTGTGGAGCCAGACAGAACCCCCAGATCCTGCTGCTTGAACTCTGGGAAGCCACATGGTGTGGCCTGTTCTTGTGACAGGGCTGAGGCACCCAGCACTGCTTGGGCCAAAGTGACTCCACAGGGGTTTTGATGTCTGGAGGCTTCTGGCCATGGTGGGGTGGGGTGAGGTCCCTGAGGCTCTGAAGGCCCACTGTGTGCAGGCTCAGGGTGCACAGAGAAGAGAAGGCAGAGGCCGGCCCCGGAGGTGTTCACAGACCACATATGGATGAGCCAGACAGGGCACCTTAGTGCCTGAGCTGCTTTCACGGGTGAAGGGTGTGGGGGCAGAGGCAGAGACCCAAGTCTGCTGGGGAACTGACTAAGGACAGAGAATTTTCAACTGAGACTTGAAGGCTTTATCAGTTAGCTGTGTGTTTGGCTGAAGTGACAGAAATCCCTACCGAGAGTGACTTAAACTACATAGGCGTCTAACATTTGATGTTTAAAGACAGTGTGAGAGATGGGAGGTCCAGAGATGGGTCTGGTGGCCCAACAGTGTCATCAGATGCCACTCACCCCTCTACTCCATCATCACTAGAATGTTGACGTCATCCCTTGTGGATGCAGGGTGGCTGCCTCCACTCCAGCCATCACCTCTGCATAGTTAACCCTCCATCCAGAAGCAAGGGGCACCTTCTTCCCTGCCCATCTCTTTCTTTTCAGGAAGGAAAATCTCTCACAGAAGCCCCTGTAGACTTCCTCTAGGATCTCACTGGCCAGAACTGGGCCATGAGCCCTTGTCCTGACCAGTCACTAGCAGGGCAAGCGGTTGCCATGACAGGCTTGGACCAGCCGTGATTCCTCCACACTGAGCATCCACAGGAAGAAGGCTGGGTGGGCTGGGCAAAGGCCCTTGGATGAGCAACCAACACCGTCCTGCCAAAAAGGAGAAGTGGACAAGGGAGCTGAGGGCTTAAAGACAGGAAAAGGGAAGGGGAGAGCAGGAAGAGCAGCACAGGCAGAGGTGCAGGGCACGACCTGGGTGCTCAGATCGCTGCTCGTTCATTGCTGCAGGAACACAGCACAGGTGGGGAGGGTGGGCAGGGCCTCATATGACCTTTTACACCTGGAGCAGGGCAGGCCCTGGGCAACGGGGAGCTGCTGAGAGGCGCTGAGCAAGAGAACGAAGGCAGGAGCACATGGGAAATCACAGTGGGCGGAGGCCCTGTGCTTAGGAGCTGAGCAGAGCCATTCTGTGAGGGGCAGTAATGTCGCTAATAGACTCCGGAGGCCACTGTTCAAACAGACGATTGTAGCTGACAGAGTAAACGTGGCCTTAATGAATGGGTTTGCGAGTGACAGCTGCCTGTTTCTGGATGTTAGAGCACACACACTCAGCCGGTTCTTCGACAGCTCTGCTGTCACACCTGCTGCACCCACACCTCTCCTCTCCTCTTCTCTCCCACCTGCCCGGCCTCGGGGCCCCTACACCCCAGGACACCTGAAATACACAGAGTACCCCCATGTCTGAGGACGAGGGTGACTGGGTTCTGGTTTACAGAGGAGAAAACCGAGGCTAGATGTGAGGGGCTCGCCGGTGAGTTGGGGGGGCACGTGGGATCCCAGCCCATCATCCCCTTTATGACTTCAGAGTGGGGCGCCTCCCCACCCCCCCGCCAGGATGCCTGCCAGGAGCCCGAGGGGTGGGGATGCAGGGGGACCGGGAGGGCTCTCCTCTATGCATGCAATGCTCCTCCCTGCAGAGGGCACACAGGTGACCCCACAGACATGTCACTCCTTCCTTATTGCCTGAGCCTCCAGTGCCTGGCATCAGGCGTGCCCTGACCCCTGGGGACCGCAGTCCACGGGTGCACACGTGGGCAGAGGCGCCCATGGCTGAGAGGACAGCAGGCCCAGGTAAGGCCCCCCAATGCCCAGACGATCACATCCTGGAATCGAGGGGGCCCCAGGGGTCAGGTGGCCAATTCCGGCCTTAAAGGGCAAATTGTTATCATCCAGGGCACTGATTTTTTTTTTAATTACACATTTGCAATCCAATAGAAAGCGCCTTTCTCGGCAGCCTTGTACCCCTCAGCCTGTCAGCTTTTATCTCTCTCTGGGACCAAGCTCTTAGCTTCACGTTGAGTCCCATTATGGACATAAATAGTGTCTCACGGTTGTGTACCTTCCCCCAGTCCTGCAGAGTCAAGTTGGTTGCTGAGATCTTCACTGGCTGCTGAGGTTCACGTACCGTCTGTGGGTGTGTGGGGGGCACCATCTTTGGGGAATTGTTGCTTTGGGGGTGTATATGGTGGTTGCTATGAGCCTCCACCGTTTTCTTTATTCTTAGCTCTCGCAGACAATCCAGCCATACTGATTTCTTCAATGTTCTGGATGCATCAAGATAAGCAGAGCTTTTAGACATTGCCCCAAAAGGCTGGGGAGCAAGACCCTCACCTGTTCTCTCTTTATCCTGTGGGAGAAATTGTGGGCTGGGGTATCTCTCTTCATTCTGAGTTTTGTCAGCCTGGGAGAGGGGTGATGCAGATCAAGTGAACTGCTTTTTCTACCCTTACAGCGTGGCTGATCTTGCATTTTGTGGTCCACTGGGGTGCTGGAACCTCTCAACTGGACTTCAGAGCCCTCACACGGGGGGCTTTTTGTCTGTAGATGGTTGTCAAATCATCAGTGTTTCTATGGGGGAATGAGGGCTGGAACCTCCTATTCTGCCATCTTACGGATATCACTCCCCCTCTCCATGCACTCTTGTAACACTCAGCCCTTAGAACAAAACCCAAACTTCACTCACAGCCCAGGAGGCCTGAGGGGTCTGGCCTTGCTCACTTCTTCAGCCTCCTCAGCTTCCAGATTCCTCTGGCTTATCTTGCTCCAGCCACACATCTTCCATTACTTCCCTCTCACAGCCAAGTTCCTCTACCCCAGCATCATGGTAATTCCTGTTCCCTTTGCCTGGAAAGTCTCTGCTTGGCTGTTCATTTGGTTGGCTCCTTCTCAACTTTTGGATTTCATTTTAAATGCCAGCTCCTAGAACATGCTTTCCCTCTTTCCCCGTCTAAGTAACCTCCCCAACCTACCCATGGTTCTCTATCACATTACCCCTTCTTCCTTCTGTGTACTTGTCACATTTGTCCCTTGCTTATTGTCTGTCTTCCCCCATAGAATGTCAACTCCAAGAGGGCAGACACTGGGTCTGTCTTGTTTATCACTATATTCTTTGCCCATTCCCTATAGATTACTTTTAAAATAATATTTCAAGTGGTAACATAACAGTCAATGTGGATAAGGTGCCATACTTAACTTCATTCTTTCCTGTTTGTGCATATGCAATAGTTTCTGATTATAAATAATACTGCAATGAACATCTCCGTGCATAACATTCCTTGTCCCTGCCTCTGGTGATTTTGTTCAGTAATGTCTCAGAAGTAGAAATATTGGCTCTATGATAGAGCATGAGTATGTTTAGGGCTTCTTCATAAACACGGCCACACTGCACTCCAGAAAGTCTGAGCGAAGACCTAACATAAGTCCCACCACCCCTGACTGTGAGGGCTGTGAGGCAAGAGGTGAGTCTCTGGATGAGCAGTGCACGTGAATCATCTGGGGATCTGATTATAATTCAGATTCTGATACGGGAGGTCTGGAGTGGGGCCTGAGTTGCTGCATTTCTAACAGGCTCCCTGGAGGACTCCCCCAGAGCTCCCCATCCTGCCTGCTCTTTCCTGCCGGTGTCTGGGCTCCATACAGACCCAGCCCCTGGGCACCTGTGTCTCTGCCCAGACCTCAGCCTCCCAGGCAGCATCCCAAGTAGCACAGCCTGTGCTTGTTTCTGCTCTGCTTGTCTCCGGCCCTGTCTCCATTTGGCCGTCAACTCCAGGCTCTATAACTCCTGATGCATGTGTGGCTCTTGGGGGTTCTGAGTTGGGTTTTCCACTAGGTGTGGGGTGAACTCATCCCTTCAGATCCCAGGATGCTCCACTGCCCTGGGTGGGGTAGTGGACATCTGTGACTACCTTTCCTTCCAGCCCTCTCTCTCCTCATCATATGGCAATAGTACCTCTTTTTTCCTATGAAGACCGCCCCCTCACCACCACCAGCCTTTCCTAGTCCATGTGGTTTGGGTAAGTTAACCCTCTATAATAGCAGAATCAAAAGGTGAGCATATAACCTAAATCTGGCCAATCAACAGACTTCATCTCCTTTGTTTCAGTAACCTGTTTGAGGGTGGGCATGTGACCTGGTCCCAAGAACCTGTGCCAGGACTTACCACAGAACTATTGTGAGTGAGAAGCTCTCTCCCCTCTGGGGGGCTGCCAGGGCCACTACATGTAGCTAACAGGCCAGAGAGTAAGGCCAGCATGGAAACCAGAGATAAGGTAACTCCTGATGTCATAATTTGAGGCCTTGGGTCAAGCTGGACCTGAAGCTGACTTGATTTTGATGGGGCTGGGCCACAGTGGAGCTGGGACCAAAGCCATCACAGCAAGGCACCAGCTTGGGCAGCGAGGCTTGTGCGTGTCCGTGTGTTCAGCACAAACTAAGGAGGGCAAAGGGCTCCAGAAAGAGAAACCCCAAGAGTGTGCCTGCCCACCCCTGCACACATGCACTCACGGGCTCATGGGCACACACGGTCCAGGCCAGGATACTGGGGATCATGATGGGGGTGGGGGTACCGCAGCCAACAGAGAGGAGGGCTGCTGCCGTCAGATGGGAGGCTTTCCCATGTTACTGGTATCTTTGCATGATGCACAATGAGCTCTGTAACAAAAATAAGAGACACACTGGGCGGGTAAGAAGTAGCTTCATGCGAATGTGAGTCACACGGCATTTAAACCTGGTACAGCCTCTAGACAGCCTCACGCCTTTCATCTCTCCCTGGAGAGGAAGTCCTCGGTGCTGTCGCCGTCTCGTTCTTAACACAGGTACAGGGCCTTCAAATGCCCCATCGTTGGGCGGCGGGGGAAAGGCAAGAGAGGAGAGGTGGCCAGGTCAAGGTCATACAGCCCGTTGTGTCCAATGCACCATCTGAGGGAGAGGTTCCGGGTCAAGGTCACACAGCCCACTGGGGCAGAGCAGACACGCGGGCAAAGTTTTCTTACCAAGTCCCTGGGTTTGACTCATCACCAGAGGCAGGTTTCCTGCGAGGCTATGGAGGCTGAAACCACAGGGTCCTCACTTGTTCAGCCCCTTCTTTGATCCCAACGTAATTCTGGGTTCTTTCTCTTAAAAACATCGCCCCAAACTATAGAGTTCTGCGTTTTAGACCCCCCAAGATGTGGACCAGCCCCAGACCCCAGCTGACCCAAGGCTGTTTCCCACTCCCTTCCCCATCACCTTTCAAGAACCCCGAACTCAAGGGCGTTGTCATAACCCTGAAATACGTGCTGAAAGGCCTCTGCTTCTAGGGTATCTCTGCTTGTCCTCAAGTGTAGTTATTTTCCCTAGTTTTGGTTATTTAGGCACTTGTTAGGCAAACGACATCTACGGAGATCCATCCTGTGAAATGCTTACGTGCCTCTTTCAATGTCTTCTGCTTCATCTTAAACATAAAACCAAATCCTCTTGCTTCTCCAGTGCTCGGGGGTCCCAGCCTGCAGAAGGGGAGAAGCCCGTGAGAAGCTCCCTAGCCATCCACCCAGTGACTCATGAGAGCAACTGCCACCCCCTGGCCAGTCAGTGCCAGTCAGCTGAGAGCGGACTGTGTTTCATAGGTAAAATAGGTCCACCTGTTCACATATGCTTCTTCTGTCTGTCGGTGCCTGTCACTTCACAGGAAGCATCTGCAAAGCCCAGCTTGGTGCCTGGTCCTGGGATGGATGCTGATGAAACTCAGCAGGGAGCCAGCCACCTGCTCAAGGCTGGGTGTGCTCGAGGCTCCCGGAGGGGACACAGGTGCGGGCAAATGTCCCAGAGCAAAGGGTCGGGGGGCAACGAGAGGCTTCTGGGAGGAGACCTGGGGGCAACCACCTCCTGGAGGAGAGCATGAAACGTGTCTGCATTCCTCCAGAGCCTGCGGAGGGATGCAGGCCCCACCCCACATTAGCTCACGGGCAGGATGCCCTTTATAGAAGCAGTGTCTGCAGGTAGGACATATCCTTCCTGTCCAAATCACATTTTGCAAAAAATAAAATAAAATGTTTGACACTTTCTTCCCCCTCTCCCCAGCCGAGTCTTCCAAGGACAGTGGGGACCCAGCCTCCAGCCTGCTGACCACTGGTGGACAGGGCTGCGTCTGGGGCAACTGGCAGCAGTTTTGCTTTTCTATAAAACTTTAGATCTCTCCAGCAAATCTGAATGAGAGCCTTGCTGGGTAGAGTAAATTTGGTTATAGGATTTTCCCTTTTATCACTTTAAATATACCATGCCATTCCTTCTGGCCTGCAGAGTTTATCCTGAAAAGTCAGGTGATAACCTTATGCAAGCTCCCACGTATGTAACTTATTGCTTTTCCTTTGCACCTTTTAATAGTCTATATCTTTAAGTTTTTGCCATTTTAATTACGAGTCTTGGTGTGGTCCTCTTTGGGTTGATCCTGTTTGGGGCTTACTGTGTATACTGGACTTGGATGTCTGTTTTCTGAGCTGAAGTTTTCAGCTTTTATGCCTTAAGTATGTTCTCTGCCCCTTTCTCTTTCCCTTTTCCTTCTGGGACCACAAATGTTAGTACACTTGATGTTGTTTCAGAGAAACTGTCCTCATTTCTTTTTATCCTATTTTTTTCTGTTCATCTTCAGTGATTTCCAGTACTCTGTCCTCCAGGTTTCTGATTTGTTCCTCTGTATCATTTCATCTACAGTTGTTTCCTTTTAGTGTATTTTTCATTTCAGGTATTGTATTCCTCATCTCTGTTTTTTTTTTAATTTTCATTTTTTTTCTCATCTCTGTTTGGTTGTCCTTTAAGATCACCTTTTTAATAAATTTATTTATTTTTGGCTGCGTTGCTGTGGGCTGGCTTTCTCTAGTTGCGGCAAGCGGGGGCTACTCTTCTTTGCGGTGCGCGGGCTTCTCATTGCGGTGGCTTCTCTTGCTGCCAAGCATGGGCTCTAGGCGCACGGGCTTCAGTAGTTGTGGCACACAGGCTCAGTAGTTGTGGCTCGTGGGCTCTAGAGTGCAGGCTCAGTAGTTGTGGTGCACGGGCTTAGTTGCTCCGAGGCATGCAGGATCTTCCCGGACCAGGGCTTGAACCCATGTCCCCTGCATTGGCAGGCAGATTCTTTTCATTCATTCATTCATTCATTCATTCATTCATTTATGGCTGCGTTGGGTCTTTGTTGCTGCATGCGGGCTTTCTCTAGTTGCGGCGAGAGGGGGCTACTCTTCGCTGAGGTATGCTGGCTTCTCATTGCAGTGGCTTCTCTTGTTGCAGAGCAGGGCTCTAGGTGTGCGGGCTTCAGTAGTTGTGGCACGCAGGCTTCAGTAGTTGTGGCTCATGGGCTCTAGAGCGCAGGCTCAGTAGTTGTGGCACATGGGCTTAGTTGTTCCGTGGCATTTGGGATCTTCCCGGACCAGGGCTCGAACCTGTGTCCCCTGCAGCATTGGCAGGCGGATTCTTTACCACTGCACCACCAGGGAAGTCCCGGCAGGCAGATTCTTAACCACTGTGCCACCAGGGAAGCCCCTAGATCACCTTTTTAAAAAACTACTAAGGGACTTCCCTCATGGTCCAGTGGTTAAGACTTTGCCTTCCCATGCAGGAGGTGCACGTTCAATCCCTGGTCAGGGAGCTAACATCCCACATGCCTCGCGGCCAAAAAACCCAAACACAAAATAGAAGCAATATTGTACCAAATTCAATAAAAGACTTAAAAAACCCCGCAAACTTCTGACTTCTTGCTCTGGTTGTCCATTTTTCTCCTGAGTTCTTTGATTATCTTTACAATCATTACCTTGAACTCTTTCTTGAATAGATTGGCTATTTCCATTTCATTTAGATTTTCTTCTTCTGGGTTATGTTGTTCCTTCATTTGGATAGTGTTTCTCGGTCACCTCATTTTTCTTCACTTGCTGTTTTTATTGCTGTGTATCTGGTAGGTTAGTTACATTTCCTGACCTTGGAGAAGTGGCCTTTTGTAGGAGACGTCCTATGTGTCCCAGATGCCCACACTCCCCTGGTCGCTAGAACTACATGCTCTAGGTGTACCCCTTATGTGGGCTGCCTGGGCTCTTCTGTTGTGGTGGGCTGACTACTGTAGGTGGTCTAGTAGGCTTGGCTGCCCCTAGTCTGGTTGTTTGCCAGGCTCTGCCTTGCTTGGAGGCTGTCAGTGCTGTTTGATGGGAGAGAATAATGAGGCAGCTGGCTGGACAACCTTGGGTGACATTGACTAGCGCTGGCTCGCTTGTGGGTGGAATTGGGGTCCAGGAGATACCAGGGCTGGTGCCCAACCACTGGTGTGTAAAGCCAAGTCCCGGGGCTATCCTGGCCCACAGGCAGGCAGAGCCAGGTCCTGGGTTCTGCTTGCGGGGACCAGGAGAACCAGAGCTGGTTATTACACCACTGTTCTGGACACGGCTGGCTGCGGGGTCCTGGGTGTCCTGAATCTTGTGTTGGCATTTTGATGTGCAGGGTCAGGACCCAGCGAGTCCGTAGTTCGTCCTTGCCTGCTGGTGTTTGGGCTGTGGGTCCGTGACCTGCTGGACTGTGGCAGTCCTAGGACTGCTGTTGGTCCACTGGTGGGTGAGGCTGGTGTGAAGCTCGAGCAGGCTCAGTGGTGGTTAGCTCCAGGGCCCAGCCAGCCTTAGGACTTGTTCTGGCCTTCTAGTGAGTGGGTGGGTTCCACAGGCTGTTAGACGGTGGTGTATCTGGGGCTGGTGTCTGCCTCTTGGTTTGTGAGGCTGGTCCCAAGGCTAGAGCAGGTTTGCTGTTGTGTAGGGCCGAGCTCCAGCCCATCCCATCCCTGGGTGGTGACCACGTGCCGATGGGTGAGGCTGGTCCCGAGGCTGGAGCAGTCTCACTTGTGCGAGAGGCCAGGGATTCTGGGGCTGGTGCCTGCCCACTGGTGGGTGGAGCTGGGAACCAGGGTCTCTGGCTGGAGGGTCCTGGGGGCCGTGGATCTAGTTCCTGTGCACTGGTGTGTGGAGCCTGGTCCTGGGGCTTCTGGTAGTTGGGAGCCAAGTCTAGGGGCAGCTGTGGGCTTGAGAGGGTCTGAAGGCAGCCTGATTGCTGATGGATGGGGCTGTGTCCCTGCTCAGCTTCGTGCTTGGCCTGCGGCATTTCTAGTACTTGGACTAAGGGTACCTCTGGGTAGATTTCTAGGGGTGACCCCTCACACAGCCCGGAGCCCACCATGCGATTTCCACCAAGCCAGCAGCGTCTACCCTAGGCGACAACAAGGCCACACCTATTCCAGGAGGAATTCAGCCCCTAGGGAATTAGGCCCAGGAACAACTTCTGGAAGTTGTTACCTGAAACCTTCATGCTGCTCACTGGTGTCAGGTGTGCTATGCCTAATATGCCTATAGAGAATAAAACATAAGTTTCAGGAAATTGGATTAGGTATTCAGTAATATGTTCAATACACCAAAAAGTTCGTAACGGATTGTACGTTCTAAATGTGATCTGATTTGTCCTCCTTGTTAGAATGTATAATTCTGGCCAAAGTGGTTAGTTGACACTTGAACACATAATATATTGTAGCAAATTCTGGATTAATAAGATAGCATCTTTTTTTAATGTATATCAATTTATTTATTTTTGTCTGTGTTGGGTCTTCATTGCTGCGTGCAGGCTTCCTCCAGTTGTGGCGAGCAGGGGCTACTCTTCGTTGCAGTGTGCGGGCTTCTCGTTGCAGTGGCTTCTCTTGTTGCGGAGCACGGGTTCTAGGCCCGCGGGCTTCAGTAGTTATGGCACGGGGGCTCAGTAGTTGTGGCTCGTGGGCTCTAGAGTGCAGGCTCAGTAGTTGTGGCGCACGGGCTTAGTTGCTCCGCGGCATGTGGGATCTTCCCAGACCAGGGCTTGAATCCGTGTCCCCCGCATTGGCAGGCGGATTCTTAACCACTGCGCCACCAGGGAAGTTCCCGAACATCTTTTTTTGTATTACCTTTTAAATATATTGAATAAATCTCTCCTATACTATTTTTGAGATTGGGGCATTTTCACTAACCATATTGTAATGCTTGATTTATTATTAGCTTAAACTTTTCTAAAAACATTCTGTTGAAAGATGGAACATTCTGCTAAACTAAATAAAAATTTTACTGAAAAAGCATTAGAAGGCATTCCCTGGCAGTCCAGTGGTTAGGACTCAGGGATTTCACTGCTGGGGCCCAGGTTCGATCCCTGGTCAGGGAACTAAGAGCCCTTAAGCTGCGCGGAGAAGCCAAAAAAAAAAAAGGCATTAGAAATTTATAGAGCAGTCCAACAAAACAATTTTCTTCCATCATCATACCTGCCATTTTATTTTTTTAAATTTAATTTTATTATTTTTTTATACAGCAGATTCTTATTAGTTATCTATTTTATACATATTAGTGTATACATGTCAATCCCAATCTCCCAGTTCATCCCACTACCACCTCCCGACCCCTGTCTTGGAGTCCATACGTTTGTTCTCTACATCTGTGTCTCTATTTCTGCCCTGCAAACCGGTTCATTTGTACCATTTTTCTAGATTCCACATATATGCGTTAATATACAATATTTGTTTTTCTCTTTCTGACTTACTTCACTCTGTATGACAGTCTCTAGATCCATCCGCATCTCTACAAATGACCCAATTTTGTTTCTCTTTATGGCTGAGTAATATTCCATTGTATATACGTACCACATCTTGTTTATCCATTCATCTGTCGATGGACATTTAGGTTGCTTCCATGACCTGACTACCGTAAATAGTGCTGCAATGAACATTGGGGTGCATGTGTCTTTTTGAATTATGGTTTTCTCTCGGTATATGCCCAGTAGAGGGATTGCTGGGTCATATGGTAGTTCTATTTTTAGTTTTTTAAGGAACCTCCATACTGTTCTCCATAGTGGCTGTATCAAAGTACATTCCCATCAACAGTGCAAGGGGGTTCCCTTTTCTCCACACCCTCTCCAGCATTTGTTTGTAGATTATCTGATGATGCCCATCCTAACTGGTGTGAGGTGATACCTCATTGTAGTCTTGATTTGTATTTCTCTAATAATTAGTGATGTTGAGCATCTTTTCATGTGCTTCTTGGCCATCTGTATGTCTTCTTTGGAGAAATGTCTGTTCAGGTCTTCTGCCCATTATTGGATTGGGTTGTTTGTTTTATTAATATGGAGCTGCATGAGCTGTTTATATATTCTGGAGATTAATCCTTTGTCCATTGAGTTGTTTGCAAATATTTTCTCCCACTCTGAGGGTTGTCTTTTCGTCTTGTTTATAGTTTCCTTTGCTGTGCAAAAGCTTTCAAGTTTTCATTAGGTCCCATTTGTTTATTTTTGTTTTTATTTCCATTACTCTACAAGGTGGGTCAAAAAAGATCTTGCTGTGATTTATGTCAAAGAGTGTTCTTCCTATGTTTTCCTCTAAGAGTTTTATAGTGTCCGGTCTTACATTTAGGTCTTCAGTCCATTTGGAGTTTATTTTTGTGTATGGTATTAGGGAGCGTTCTAATTTCATTCTTTTACATGTAGCTATCCAGTTTTCCCAGCACCACTTACTGAAAAGACTGTCTTTTCTCCATTGTATATTCTTGCCTCCTTTGTCATAGATTAGTTGACCGTAGGTGCGTGGTTTTATCTCTGGGCTTTCTATCCTGTTCCATTGATCTGTATTTCCTTTTTTGTGCCAGTACCATATTGTCTTGATTACTGTAGCCTTGTAGCACAATCTGAAGTCAGGGAGTCTGATTCATCTACCTCCCTTTTTTTCCCCTCAAGATTGCTTGGCTATTTGGGGTCTTTTGTGTCTCTGTACAAATTTTAAGATTTTTTGTTCTAGTTCTGTAAAAAATGCCGTTGGTAATTTGATAGGGATTGCATTGAATTTGTAGATTGCTCTGGGTAGTATAGTCCATTTCCCAATACTTATTCTCCCTATCCAACAACGTGGTATATCTCTCCAGCTGTTTGTGTCATCTTTGATTTCCTTCATCAGTGTCTTATAGTTTTCTGAGTACAGGTCTTTTACCTCCTTAGGTAGGTTTATTCCTAGGTATTTTATTCCTTTTGTTGCCATGGTGAATGGGATTGTTTCCTTAATTTCTCTTTCTGATCTTTCCTTGTTAGTGTATAGGAATGCAAGAGATTTCTGTGCATTAATTTTGTTTCCTGCAACCTTACCACATTCATTGATTAGCTCTAGTAGTTTTCTGGTGGCATCTTTAGGATTCTCTATGCATAGTGTCATGTCATCTGCAAACAGTGACATTTTTACTTCTTCTTTTCCAATTTGTATTCCTTTTATTTCTTTTTCTTCTCTGATTGTTGTGGCTAGGAAACTATGCTGAATATGTTGAATATTCAGCTATGTTGAATAATAGTGGTGAGAGTGGACATCCTTGTCTTGTTCCTGATCTTAGAGGAAATGCTTTCAGTTTTTCACCATTGAGAATAATGTTTGCTGTGGGTTTGTCATATATGGCCTTTATTATGTTGAGGTAGGTTCCCTCTATGCCCACTTTCTGGAGAGTTTTA